>NW_022985083.1:216135-358572 GCF_010015585.1 Eremomyces bilateralis CBS 781.70
ACCGCGCGTCGAGAGACGCGAAAGTTGCGCGCGATTTCAGTCTTTGGTTTCCCATCTTCAACAGCCTGAATAATCCCAGCTCTTTGAGAGACTGATAACTCCTTATTAGGCCTTCGATTACTACTAATTTCTGTGCCAAAAGACCTCATTTTGGTAAAGTTATTGATTGTCCAAGTAAGTGGTGGGTGTAGAGATATCAGCTGAGACTGGGGTCTGTGCGCAGACTCTTGGCTTAGTACTTTAGTAGTAGATGTGATATTGCTGTAGTAGCGTGCCACTTAATCTAATTTAATGAGAGCTCGCAAAACCAGGAGTTTTGATGAGATTTTAGGCTTTGAACGGTGACTTTTGCGGAGGAACTGTACCGGTAGTTAGGAGTGAAACCCGGGCGCAAGTGAGGTTCTTATGGGTGGGCAGACCAAACGCGGTATCACGACAATTTCAAAGACAAACTGAGCATGAACTTAGTTATTGAAACCGTTCGACAAAAGCGCTAAATTGTCCAACATCCAACATACATCCATATCACACACTCTATCTACAACTTCGCCTTGTTTTCCTTCTTCGCCGCCTCCCTCAACTCCCTCCTCAAGATCTTCCCTACTGTGCTACGCGGAATCGCCTCCATGTACACGACCCCTCCTCGCAGCTGCTTATGCGGCGACAACTTCGAAGCAATAAACTGCTTCACCTCCTCCTCGCTCAACTTCTTCCGATCCGCCACGACATACGCCCTCGGCGCCTCCGTTCCCTCAAACGGCACCCCAATAACCGCCGCGTCCTCAATAAACGGATGGCTCAACAGCAATCCCTCCAACTCCGCCGGCGCCACCTGCAGCCCCTTATATTTAATCAGTTCCTTCTTCCGGTCCGTCACGTACCATAGCCCGTTGCGCTGTTGCAAGATGTCGCCGGTGCGGAACCAGCCGTCGAGGAACGCTTCCTTGGTGGCCTCGGGGTTGTCGTGGTAGCCTTTGGTGATTGTGGGGCCGCGGATGATCGCTTCGCCAGGTTGGCCTTCGGGGACGTCTTGGTCGTCGTCGTCGACGAGGCGCAGCTGCATGTTGGGGTGGATGGTGCCCACGCTGCCGGTGGTGTCGGTGAGTCCACGGGGGAGGGAGGTGACGGAGCCGGTGGCCTCAGAAAGGCCCCAAGTGCCCTGTGTTGTGCATTGTAAGTAACTTTCACACCTCACGTTACTGATATAAATCAGAATAGGGGACAGGACTTACCCCGACGGACTTCGATCCATCCGCCAGCTTCTTCTGCGATCCGGTCTGCACAAAGTCATCCATCGGCGCCGCGCCACCCAACCCGCCCTCAAACGACGCGAACTGATCCGTCACGTCCGCCGACTTCGCGATGCGCGCATAAATCGCCGGCACGGAAAAGAACCCGGTGATCTGGTGCTGCTTGTTGTACTCGAGGAACTTCTTCCACTCGTACTTGCGCATCCAGTAGAGCGACGTGCCGCTGTAGACGGGGCTGATGAAGTAGCCGCTCACACCGGCGATGTGCGCCGCGGGGAGATGCGCGATGGTACGCTGCGGTGAGGGGATGATCTCGCCGGACATGACGCGGGGGAAGGCCCATTCGCGGGCGGCCTGGCTGGGGTTGTACGTTGAGGCGACGACGTTTTGGTGGGAGAGTCGGACACCTACGAACAGTTAGTCGCCGACGAGAGAGCGAGAAACAAACGCAAATCCTCACCTTTCGGCGCCCCCGTCGTCCCCGAACTATACAGCAAAATAATCAAACTCTCCTCCAACCTCACCGGATCCGTCACCCGCTCCCACATTAACCGCTCCTCCGTCCACCCTCCAAAACTCCCATCTACACTCCTCATCCCCCACTTCCCCGCATCCGACTCCAGCACCAGGACCCGATCCAACCCCAACCCACAGATCCCCGCCGCCTCCACCGCCACCTCCACCAAATCCGCACTCGTAATCAACAGCTTCGCATCCCCCTGCGTCACCTGGCGCGCCAGCTCCGCCGGTGTGAAGCTATGCGACGCCGCGCTGAAGACGCCACCGGCGGCGACGGTGCCATAGAAGGCGACGGGGAGGAGGATCTGGAGGCTGGAGAAGCCGACGACGACGTCGTGGTTGGGGCCGGCGGCGCCGATCCCGAAGCGGGTGCGGAAGGCGTGAGCAAATTGCTCGGTGAGGGAGATGGTGGTGGATTTGGTGAGGTAGTTTGACGGGTTGGCGGCGTCAATGTGGAGTTGGGTGTCGGGTTGGGAGAGGGCGTGTTGGGATTCTGGGGGGGTTAGGATTTGCTAGAGACGTGGATACGGGTGGTGGGGATACCGAAGAGAAAGGTCAACATGTCCATCTGCGGGAACGCGTAGTATCGCTCGCCATAGTAGATTTTCGGTGCCATCTTGACTATATATATCCTGATATTTGGAGTAGATCGACTAAGGAAACGCTGAATATCAACCAATTGACGACAGAAGACTGCTAGCACAAAGACACTCTAAGACAAGGCCCGCAAAGAGGATGAAAAGCAACCAGGACAGATACAGCAAGTTCTAGATCGCCTACAGAGTACTATGTAAGTACAGAGGCGACCCGACCACCTTAAGTTCTGGCTTCTGAAATTACCGAAATATACCGGAAACAGTTAACCGGAGCCGCTGCTCATATTGCTAGCATTTTAGCGCCATAACAAGCCTACGAGAAGTCGAGAACCTCGCTCGTTGATGGTGGGATTGGTCGCTTGGATGGTTAATTTGAGGGGTCTCTCCACGTCCTCGGCTCCATCTTGGACGCTTGAGAGCCGAAATCCGGGGAAATGTGCGGCGGAATCAGCGAAGGTGGCTTGGAAATTGGTGATGGGCCAATGGCATCGTCGGGAATGAAATGCGTACCGTGGTACTTGGGTACATGCGGATCCCGATTCTAGGAGTGGTGCAGTTATTTTCGTACATAGGTGCCCACACTCTGTCCTCGTTGCAGCAAGGCGCTCGTCTCAAATTGTGTGTGAGAAACCGAGAATCAAAGACCTTCAGTCCTCTCCACCAAGCCAAAGCCGGAAGAGTGGCATCTACCGTCCGTATGCAAACTTGCAAAAAACCCAGCAAAGTCGTGTTGAGAAACGCTGTGAGGGACCATTCCGCCGACCACGAAAGGCGTATCGCAAAAAGAGATACGCTGGCGTGTCTCCATCTATACCAGTAGTAGTCGATCTAGAGGAATCTTTCGACACACCAACAAGCCAGCTTCGCGTCCCTCCATTCCATAGTAGTCAAACAATGCTTGTAATCCGTAGTACAGAGAGTTGAGTATTGGACTCAATACTGCTCATTCCGTTTTTCTTCGATATCGTGGACGTTCTGCCTTTTTCGATATACCCTCCATGAAGGCCACCGATCGCTCTAAAATCCCTCTCGGATATCTACCGCAACCGCTCACTTCCATTTACCAAAGCTCGAGGCCTAACAGCCATCGCGATTATCGTAAAGGCCCAGTCGATGACATCGAGTGGTGATTCTATTCAGGGGTCCAACGCGAGCCAACAGCAACGGAGAGTGTTCTCAGCCCAACCCGCGTCGGTTCCGCCTCATAATCTGCTCAATCGGCTCTAGAATCCCCGTGTTCTCCGCCCCCAACGCCTTCCCCTTATCCCACCCCATCTTCCTCAACATCGCATGCCCCTTACTCTCCGTCCCGATTTCCGGCGCGTCCGCCCCGATGACCTCGCCGTGTCCGTAGGTCGTCGGCGCACCGGCGCGGACATTGGTGCTGTCCTTGCTCGGGCCGGCACGGTCGCGTTTGATGCTCTTGGGTCCAATGGGGCGGCCGAGGACGCGGTCCATTTGCCGCTCGCTGATGGAGAGGGAGTGCGCGGTCTTCTTGAGGATGGTGAAGCGCTTGTTGCCTCCGCCGATGGATTTGGAGACGAGTTGGAGGTGGTGCGCGTAAAGATGGACGTTACGGCGTTGGTCGGGGGTCATGGGCGAAAAGGCGTAGCTGCGAGTGTGAGAAGGCGTCGGGGGCTGGATGGCGTGTACATACCTCTCATCGCCGGAGCGGA
The DNA here is from genome assembly GCF_010015585.1 of Eremomyces bilateralis CBS 781.70. Taxonomy (NCBI): domain Eukaryota; kingdom Fungi; phylum Ascomycota; class Dothideomycetes; order Eremomycetales; family Eremomycetaceae; genus Eremomyces; species Eremomyces bilateralis. Next base: position 220,177 of record NW_022985083.1, read on the forward strand.
TGAAGCTGCGGATCTCGTCGCGGATCTCCGTAATGGTCTTGCGGATGATGACTTTGTCGGCTGCGGCTTTCGCTTTCTTGCTCTTGCTCCCAAGGAGCCCTTCCGCGCGAAGACGTTCCCGCTCCTGTTTCCTAGCTTTCTTCTTCATCCGATCGTTCGCCCAGGCCGATTGCATTTCTTCGACCATCTCGTCGTCGGCGAGGTCGATCATGCCCTGGTAGCCCGGGAAACCTTTGGACTTCTTCTTGTTCCCCAGGCTCGGGCGGTTGAAGTCCGTGATGTCGAAGTCATCGATGTCGTCGAAGTCATCGTAGACATCACCTGTCTTGGCACTGGTGAATTCGGCAGCTTGAAGTCGCCTCGCGATCTCTTCGTCATCGATAGTCTCCGAGTGCGCGGTATCTGACTCATCGTCCGACTCTTCCGGTTCATCTGGGTCGCTATCGACGATGACCTTGGCTTTCCCTTTGACGGAGGCAGTTCCATTTATGGAAGCAGTTCCATCGACATTAGGTCGGTGGGTGGAGCGAACATCACCGGAAAGATCGGGGACTCCTTGGGTCTTATTGACATCGCTATCGGAGTCAGGCATGTAGAAGACATCTTGGTTGCCGTTGTGGTTGTCGATGTCCCGAGAAGCGAAGTTCGATTGACCCATCATGTAGGCCAGGTCATCCGCGTCCATGTTTTCCACGTAGTCATCGACGACCGCCTTCCGATTCGCCTTTTCTTGTTCCATAGCTTCGAACTCGGCGAGCATGTCAGTATTCTGTAAGAGGTCTCGTGGGTTCACTCGCTTCCCTGTCTTCGGGTGGTAGAGGTCACTCTTCTTCTTGTTCCACCCGATGCCGGGCTTGCTCCGATGCTCCCATCGCTCCAGGTGATTCATGACATCCCACTCGTCGTTCAGCTTGTTCCTTTTGTGGGGTGCTAATTTTCTGAGCGCTTTCACCGAAGGAGTAGGGCTGGGTGGACAGCGACCCTCGAAGACGATCTCCTCACTGCCGGATGATGAGGCAGGAGAAGGAGACCTCGCTGGCTTCCCATGCTTACTTCTGGCGTGTTTCTCATCAGCAGCCATGGGTGGCGGGTGATGAATAAAGGGATAATTGCTTGATGATTTGATGGTTCTTCCACTCTAAAATGTAGTGCTTCGTTCAGAGTGTTTGCAAAGGGTGTGCTTTCTGAGGGCTGATGTGCTTTCTAAGAAATTCTGAGGAGGAGGAGTAGAATGGATTATTAGGAGGGATTTATAAATGCGAAACAACAGAAAAATAAAATCAGAGGCCCCGCCTTCCTAATTCGATCGCCGAGACAAACCACTCATGTGACAGGCTATTGGATTGGATAATTGGAAAACTTTGGTCGCTATACGGACGGAATTTCAGACCACCGAGCTTCAGTAATATGGGTTGCGCGGTTGATGTTGAGTTTGATATCTTTTGATATTTTGGAAGTTGAAGATGCCTGTCAAGCTGCAGTAGAAACGACGCTGATTGGACCACGCAGAGTATACAGACGTCCGTGCGTACGAGGCGTTAAGGCGAATAGGCGATTAGGCATTGAGGCGACAAGGAGGTTACTTTACAGGGAACGCAGCGGAGTTCCAATTCAGCTCAGCTTGAGTGAGTGGGTCGTCGATGTGGCTTCATAATTCCATCAGTTCATGCTCTCACACCGCTCTGCTGCGCTGGGAAATCTGACAAGAGACTGGGCAAACGGGAGAGCAAAAGACTAAGCAGGCTGCACGATTCGAACAAGAGAGGAACCATCTGCATAAGAAGCCGTAGTCTTCAGATCTGATATCAACAGGGTGCTCAGGTCGTCTCTCGATCCACTTCCCTGAGATCCCCAGTCCAAAGGGGAGCCCCGCCATTCAGGGATCGTTTGTTGGACCACCCAGCTGCAGTTACGTACAGCGTCTCAGGCCTGGGCTTTCGCTGTATCAGGCGGACACCTTTGCCCCAACCTGTATACCGGTATGCACCTCCGAACAAAGCCTACTCCGTCACTGCTAATTCCTTCAGCGGTTTGATGCACGATACCTACCTGTTCTTTAACGATTCCAGTCCCCTACTTCCAATCCCATCCCTCCCACCGCTGACTCACCCGCAACCACCATCCCACTATAACGATCTGAACTCCGATCTCCCTCCATACCCCCCCCTTCAGCCATACTGGACGCCCTCCTCCAAACCCTCTCCGCCAGGCTCCTCGACCTGCGCCGCAACCCTCCCCCCCTCTCCTTCCCTACCATGAGCAATGTCGACATCGGCCGCTACAGCAAGCGCGTCCTCCAATACTTCTGGGACCCGCCCCCCCGCAACGATGACCCGTCCGAGGCCCCCATCTGGGTGCTGGGCCGCCAATACGAGGCGATCGACCCCATCGACCGGAGCAGCATAGCGCGGGAGGAGGCCGAGACCCGTCGGCAGCAAGAAGATGGACAGCGGCAACAACAGAATGAACAACAGAATGAACCACAGGATGAACCACAAACACAGAAGAACCAACAACGCATCCAAATCAACACCGGCCCACAATCCCCCTCCCCCTCCGCCTCCTCCAACCCCTCCCCCATCGACCTCTTCACCTCCCACCACAGCAAACCCCCCTCCATGGCCGCCAGCTCCACCAGCATGCTCGAACATCCTAGCGCCACCAGCAGTCTCGAAGACCTCGGCCGATCGCACGCCTCCTCCACCGACCCCCCCCCCTCCGCCAGCAACGGCAACGGCCCCGGCAGCACGAACGAGGACGCGGACGCGGACGGCGGGTGGCCGGCAGCGTTCCTGGACGACTTCGAGTCGCGTGTGTGGATGACGTATCGGTCGGGATTTCCGTGCATCGAGCGGACGGCGGGGGCGGGGGCGGGGGCAGGGCTGAGTTTGGGGGTGAGGTTGAGGCAGCTGGGGGGGCAGGGGGGATTTACGAGCGATAGTGGGTGGGGGTGCATGATTCGGTCGGGCCAGAGCTTGTTTGCGAACGCATTGGTGATGTTGCGGTTTGGGCGAGGTGAGTGCAGTTCGCTCCCATAAATCAAACCATCTCTTGCAGGGGTTGGACGGTAAGGACGCTGACGTTTTCACGCAGATTGGCGACGTGGTGAACGAGAAGCAGAGGAAAAAGAGCTCCTCGCGCTCTTCGCCGACGATCCGAACGCCCCTTTCTCCATTCACCGCTTCGTCGACCACGGCGCTTCCGCCTGCGGCAAACACCCCGGCGAATGGTTTGGCCCCTCCGCCACCGCGCGCTGCATCCAGTAAGTCCCCCATCCTCTCATCCTCAAATCCCAACTGAGTATTATAGGGCGCTCGCCAACCAGCACGAGTCTCTCGGACTCAAGGTCTACATCACGGGCGACGGGCCGGAGGTGTACGAGGACGACTTTATGAAGATCGCGCGGACAGCGGACGGGGGGTTCGCACCGACGTTGATCTTGATCTGTACGCGGCTGGGGATCGATCGCGTGACGCCGGTGTATTGGGAGGCGCTGAAGTCAGCGCTGCAGATGCGGCAGTCGATCGGGATTGCTGGGTATGTTTCTCCATCTATTTTCTATCTGTCCATCCACCCATGCCACCCCTCTCCTAACCTCTTTCTATTCGACTTCTATGGTTGATACTAACTGTTTCGATCCAGCGGCCGCCCCTCCTCCTCCCACTACTTCCTTGGCCTCCAATCCACCTCCCTCTTCTACCTCGACCCGCACACCACGCGTCCCTTCCTCCCCCTCCCCACCCCCCCCACCGCCTACACCCCCGCGGAGGTCTCCTCGTGCCACACGCGGCGCCTGCGACGCATCCAGATCGCCGAGATGGATCCGAGTATGCTGATTGGGTTTTTGATCCGGGATGAGGAGGATTGGAGGGCGTGGAAGGAGAGCGTGGGGGAGGAGCCTGGGAGGAGAGTTATGCGGGTGGAGAGGGGGGTGGGGGAACGGGAGGGGGCAATGGGGGAAGTGGAGGTGTTGAGTGATGAGGAGGGGGAGGAGGAAGGGGTGGTAGTTTAGGTGGATTGATAATCGATATGGTATTATGATAACATTGGTGGAGGTGTTGGAGTCCGGGTGTTGGAGCATGGATTCCGGTGCGGTGAAGCGGATGGATGGGTATCTTTAATCTTACCTATCTGGATATCAGCACAGCATAACATCACGCAGTTCCTCGCTTGGGATGATGGGAATGGAATCCCGACCTATAGGAAACAGAAATGCCGTGCAATTTTTATCCGGAATTCGTAACGTTGGTGAGAGGGTGCTGGGACGCTGGGTGCGGAATCGGTTCCGTGGGGTGTTGGCAGCGCATGCATGCCGCCAATCGACCCAGGAACGCGATTCGCGAGATGCACGCCTTCACGACGCGTCTTACAGAGCCTCTATATCCCCTCAAAAGTCAAATGAGTTTGGTAGATACCAGCTCATGAAACCCATCTGACGAGCAAAGGTCAAGATTCAAATTTGAACATCCGAATGAGGAAATCAAAGATACAAAAATCACGAAATCAGAAACATTATTGGATCAAGATTGAATGAATGTAATGTTCTGCATGCTCGATTTCATTTCTTCGGAAGAAATACTGTACATCCCTTGACCCCCATCCATCCCCTGATGATGACTTTCCCTCGGACCATGTGACTTTCACGATCCGACGGCTGATTGATGACTGGATTCGACGCAGACCATCCCATGAGAGGCATTAATGGAAAAAGAAAAGAATAGACCCGTGTAACACCGTTTCCCGAAACCGTGGCAGTTCATCATGAACCACGAAAATTTCCGATTCCAAACCCATAAGCGGAATCGCCATCTCATCACTCCATCGCGCGCAAAGAAAGAACCAAACCCCGAAGAGACCGTCGTGTGATGACGGCTTATTTGGAAGCGGAGGAGTACTTGGTGACAGCCTTGGTGCCCTCGGACACAGCGTGCTTGGCCAACTCGCCCGGCAGGATCAGACGGACGGAGGTTTGGATCTCGCGGGAGGAGATGGTGGACTTCTTGTTGTAGGCGGCGAGCTTGGATGCCTCGGTAGCGACGCGCTCAAAGATGTCTATGAATGGAGTCAGAATTTAAGATCTGATTTGATGAATCGGAAACCCAAAAGTCAAATGACTTGGATGGATTGGATGATGACTTACCATTGACGAAGGAGTTCAGGATGGACATGGCACGGTTTGAGATACCAGTGTCGGGGTGAACCTGCTTCAAGACTAGAGAAAACGCGTCAGAATTTCCAAGATCGGAATGTGTTGATGAAACCCGACGGAATCCAAGTCTCCCGGACCAGGCGACTCGAATTCACGACGCGATTTTCCGAAAGCATACCTTTGTAGATGTAGGAGCTATAGGTCTCCTTTCGGGTCTTGGTGCGCTTCTTCTTCTCACCGGCGGGCGCGGCGGTCTTCTTGCCGGCCTCCTTCTTCTCCGCGGGCGCCTTGCCAGCCGGGGCCTTGCCGCCGGTGGAGGGAGTCTTTTGAGCTGCCTTGGGTGCCATTTCGACGATTTGATGCCTTTCGGAAAAGTTGGAAAGTTGGAAGTGATGAGTTGGATTGATGAGGATGGGTGAGTGTGTTTGTCAAAGATGCAGCGTGGTTGGGAATGTAGATGATGGATGAAGGAAGGAAAGAAAGAAAGAGGGTGAGAGATGGGGGGCGTTGAGAGGTTTTTGTAGTGGGAGGGAGGGATGGGGAGGGGAGGAGTTGATGAGTTGATGAGTTGCTGTCTGATGAGTTGCTGGGTGGTGTGTGATGTGATGGGGGGCGGCGCGTTGGCTGGGCTGGGCTTACAGTTACATACAATTCTACAGCTGCAAGGGGGGGTTGCTGGGAGTGGGTGATGGACGACGCGTTCTGTGTATTGCGGAAGGCAGGAAACCATCAATCAAGGGGATCTAACAGAGGAGCTTGACCGCTTCGGGAATGTTCTTTCCAACGCAGCCAATCAGATCGCGTCGTGTTATGATGGAATCTAGAAGCTGCAAAAGGCAACAGTTAAGCTATCCTTCCCAAAGCGGTTTAGTGCCATCACTCATCCCAGATTCACGCTTTCTGGCTGATGCATCACCACCCCTCCCAAGGCATTCAGGCACCACTCAGGCATCCATCGCGTGTCGCGCATCAACACTCTCCTCCCTCATGGTGATGCTCCCTCCATCGCGCATTCTCGTGGCTGCCCATAAAAGCCCACGCGCCCCGCCATCCCTCACCACCCTTTTCTTTCTCCTCCTCTCTTCATCTTTCTATCCATCCAACATCACTGCCAACTTGATCTATCGCACTCCATCGCATCTTTCAACCGAAACTCATATTCCATCCCGAATTCCAATTCCCCCACTTTCAAAATGACTGGAGGTAAATCAGGTGGCAAGGCCAGTGGCTCCAAGAGCACGGCTCAATCGTGAGTTTCCCCTTGAACGCGTTCATCGTACACACCTTCTGGACTTAGAGAGATTTCCATATCAATTATGAGATCTGAGCTTGAAGAAGTTGGATCTTGAATTGAAGTTTGAAGTCTATCCTATCTCACATCTACTTTTTCATTCAAATGAACCAAAACTGACCCCAAAACTAGCCGTTCATCTAAGGCTGGTCTCGCATTCCCCGTCGGTCGTGTCCACCGTCTGTTGAGGAAGGGAAACTACGCTCAGCGTGTTGGTGCCGGTAAGCCGCAACCGCTCTCATCCGACACAACCACATCATTCTAACCCCATCTTCTAGGTGCTCCCGTCTACCTCGCTGCGGTCCTAGAGTACCTGGCTGCCGAAATCCTCGAGTTGGCCGGTAACGCCGCCCGCGACAACAAGAAGACCCGTATCATCCCCCGCCATCTGCAGCTCGCCATCCGTAACGATGAGGAGTTGAACAAGCTGTTGGGCCACGTCACCATCGCGCAGGGTGGTGTGCTTCCCAACATCCACCAAAGTACGTTTTCCTTTTCGGTCAGGATGGGTCACATTTCGCTAACCGTTTTTTCAGACCTTTTGCCCAAGAAGACGGCCAAGGGTGGCAAGGGCGCCAGCCTGGAGATGTAAGGTGGTGGTGGTCATGGTGGGAATGGCTTCTTTCGTTTGACACTTGGCGCGACACAATGGGGGCTGCTGCTTTTTTGATCTCCAATGATAATGGGGGTCATCGGGACACGGGGTCTGGGAATTCATGGCTTTTTTCTCTGAATCATTCGATCATCAACGAAAGCCGGTGTATATTATATCCATGGCTATGGATAGGAATTCATGAACGGAGCTGATGGGTCCGAAGTGGACTTATTTCAATCTTTATTTTCCACATTCTGCTTAGTGATTTGTGAATGCATTTTGAGTCTGATATTCGGTTTTTGATATCTATATTTGACGCGTATGGAACTCGGGATGAACGCGTCTTGACTCGTTTGGAAAATGGAGATACATATGGCAGTTTCACATTTATAGGTACACTAGAAATCAGCGATATCTAATCATAAAATGTTCTTTTTTAATTTCCCCTTATGGAAATCCTTGGATTTGGAATATATCTACACCTCGACGCAAATCTCCCATGTTGATCGACGGATAATGGATACGATGCTCTAGAATCCTCCGTAGAATCACTCATACATCCGGACCACCGTCCAACGTCCATATCTAACTGAACCCAACGACTCAATTCCCCTTCTTCCCCTCCACCCCAACCCCTCCCTCACAAATCCATCTTCGGCGGTGCTACACATTTACGTCAGCTCACCCACCCCCACAAACCAAAGTCAGAACCGGGAAACTCACGATCCAAAATCGGCGCCTCCAAATTCCTCTCCCACTTCGACCCTACAACAAATCAGCCATATCCCCTTCTCAACCCTCCGAACTGGAAAAACTCACCTCCCGGCGCCGTCGGCGCCCGATACGGTTCCGGATGCTTGTATTCATCGAGGATGCGCTCGGCTTCTTCGATGAGGACCTGCGCACCACAAAGGTTAGTCAGTTACCCGGGTTATTTGGTAGGGGTCAGATAGGTTGAAGGGGGGGATAGAGGCGTACCCGCTGCGTCCGTCGGTCATTCACGGCGAGGTTTGCGTCGAAGACGGTACGGATGTACATGGCTTGGCCGCGCCAGGCGGCGCGGTCGTTACACCAGTCGAGGGAGAGTTTGAGGGCGCGGCGGTAGAGGGAGCTGGATGATTAGTTCTCGTCAGCCTCGTTCTTCTCCGGGGAGATGTCTCTCTATCCATCATCTATCCAGCTCGTGCGATGGTGGAGGATGTGCGGCTCACCAGACTTTCGCTCTATGGGAGAGGGTCATGTCGGGGACTCTGCGGCGTGTCAGCGATGGTCATTATCGCGAGGGTGAGCTGGGGAGAGGTACTCGTAGGCGGGGGTCATTCGCTCGGGGGACACGACGGTGGCCGAATAGGTTCGTGAGGCCATGATGCTGCGGTATGTCGTCCGCTTCAGGGCGCACACGCGCCTACTGCCGGCGATGAGGGGGGTCATGGTGTCGGATATGGTGATCCAAACTCGTTGGTCGAGAAGGATCTGGTTTGAGGGGTGGTGATGGGGGGGTTGGCGGGTTGACGGTGCAATTGATGACGATTCAAGCACTGGTATCAATTGTCAAGTGGGAGGTCGAATGGAAGTTCATCTAGGTACAGCACTCAGCAGCAGCTCTGTGGCGCAGTCTTTCTGTGGCTCATTTCTTGGCACGGACACACGGCAAAGTCGGCGGAACAGGGATGAGTTCCTTGCAGTTCCTTGCTGATGTCCTGCCTTCTGTGACGAAACAAGAATCGACATGATTCAACTTTCTCCCATCCAACTATCTTTTTCCACCTTCCCTTAGATTCGCTCGCCCACTGTTCCCCCATCCTTCATCTCCCTTCTCCTCCCCCCCCTCCCTCCTCTGCTGAGCGCCATTGTGTGCTCGGGTGCCCACCCTCGTTTCCCCATCGTAGTCCATCCATCGAGCGATAGCGACCATGCTCGCTCGACAATGCCTCCGCAGTAGGCCGGCTACGGCGTCATTGCGGCGATGCTGTGAATATTCGACCACGAGCTCGCTGCCGAGGAGCTCTTTCACGGTATTGAGGAGCGCGTCGTCGCTGTCGTCGCTGTCGTCGACGTCGAGAAGTCCATTGAGCGCGCCAACGTTTCGGTAGGTTTGCGTCCTTGGAAGAGCTCGTATTTTGAATTCGTCGCGCTGACGGCGGTTAGTTCATCGCGGAAAGATGGGGTTTCCTTCCCTTCATACGTCCAGATGAGGGGATACGGTCAGCTTGTTCGTTCGACGCTGGGATGCGATAGATGCTAATGGTTCGAAGCCGAGAAGGTTGTTAAGGTTCCGGAGATGGCGGAGTCGATCACGGAGGGAACCTTGAAGCAATTCTCGAAACGTGCGTTGGAAGACAGTGCTAAGGACTAGATGGATGCAGGCTAATATCATTCTAGAGATTGGCGACTATGTCGAGTTGGATGAGGAGATCGCGACGATCGAGACCGACAAGGTATGCTCCAGAGACGTGTCCTACGGCATAACTCTAATGCGTCTAGATCGACGTCTCCGTCAACGCTCCCGAAGCCGGTACCATCAAGAAATTCCTCGTCAACGAAGAAGACACCGTCACCGTCGGCCAAGACCTCCTCTTGCTGGACGCCGGCGGCGAGAAACCCCAGGAGGACCCGAAGAAAGAAGAAGCCCCCGCCGCACCCAAAGCACCCGAGGAACCGCCAAAACCCAAGGAAGAGCCCACGCCCGCGCCACCCAAGGAAGAGCCCACGCCCGCGCCACCGAAAGAGGAGACCAAGCAACCCTCCCCTCCTCCCCCTCCCCCACAACAAGCGAAGCCCACCCCCCCTCCGCAACCCAAACCGAAGCAAGAACCTAAGAAACCTGAACCCTCCAAAGCCGCTCCCGGCTTCGGCAACCGCGAAGAGCGCCGCGTCAAAATGAACCGCATGCGCCTCCGCATCGCCGAGCGCCTTAAGCAATCGCAGAACACCGCCGCCTCGCTCACCACGTTCAACGAAGTCGACATGTCCTCGCTCATGGAGCTCCGCAAGCTCTACAAGGACGACGTCCTCAAGCGCACCGGCGTCAAGCTCGGTTTCATGTCCGCCTTCACCCGCGCCTGCATCCTCGCCATGAAGGACCTCCCCGCCGTCAACGCCTCCATCGAGGGGCCCAGCGGCGGCGACACCATCGTCTACCGCGACTACGTCGACGTCAGCGTCGCCGTCGCCACCGAGAAGGGGCTGGTGACGCCCGTCGTGCGGAACGTGGAGGAGATGGACCTCGTGGGCATCGAGAAGGCCATCGCGGACCTGGGGCGCAAGGCGCGCGACAACAAGCTGACCATCGAGGATATGGCGGGCGGCACGTTCACGATCAGCAACGGCGGGGTGTTCGGGTCGTTGATGGGGACGCCGATTATTAATCTGCCGCAGACGGCGGTGTTGGGGTTGCATGCGATCAAGGAGAAGCCGGTGGCGATCAATGGGAAGGTGGAGATCCGACCGGTTCGTTGTTTTTCGTCTATCAAGGAGGCCCATGACTAACGTGCGCAGATGATGTACCTCGCCCTCACTTACGACCACCGACTCCTCGACGGCCGAGAAGCCGTCACCTTCCTCGTCAAGGTACATCCACCCCTTTCCCATCCCCAATCACTCGCTAACACCCATCTAGGTCAAGGAATACATTGAGGACCCCCGACGGATGTTGATCGCATAATTGTACTCCTCGCATCTGGTTTCCCGTCTTGTATATTGATTATTGACCCGTGCGAGCTTGGGGATCTGCCGCGACCGCTCGCATATGGGCCATGTGGATTAAGCTTGGATGTATCATAGAGTTCATTATTGAAAAGTTGAATGCTCCCGCTCCGGTTCTCTTGTTCGGACGTGTCGCATCCATCACGCTGCCCGACCTAGCTAAGGATGGATCTCTGTGTCCATACGTCGTTTTCGCCTCACCGTCGCCCTGTTCCGTCTGATGTCTGTAACCATTTGCCGGATCGGCAATCCCTCGTGGCCCCTACACTTTGCTTCCGGGCCACACCATGATTGACTCTCGAAGTCCCCTCTGCAACGTCCGCTGACGCCATCTGCATGATTGCCTGTGATCCCTGTTCCCTGGTATCCCATCGCCATAGATGCATAGACACGTTCTCGACCAGTGTGGTGTATCAGACTTGCGTCGGGGACGTTGTCGGGTTGTGTTTCGATTCCGTACATAACCGTGGGATCTGTTTGGGTTTCTTACTGATTATTGTGGCTTTTGGATCTAACTCGGTGCGTAGGATGAGTCTTGGGTGGGTAGGCCCCTTTTCCGTGAGCGTGGTATACATTTGTTAGGTTGATGCGCATCCTGAGATGGTATCGTGGAAATCGCTCGAGTGCCGTTTATAGCCCCACGACAATATTTTTCTTTGTTTTTTACTCTTTATGATAACTATATTCCTTATGTTGTATATATACATAAGTTTCCAGTTAAATTTCCATGTATGGTGGGTGTTATGGTGGATTTTGACAAAAAGTCTTATTTAATTCTCAATCTCAACACTCGCAATATAATTCTCAACATCATTTCTGTTCTAAAACAACATATCACCAAAAACGTCACAGAACATGCAATTAGCATACGAAAATGAAGTCGAAACGTACCAGAGAGGTTCTTAAAGGGAACGAGATCATATTTATTTGAATTTCATAGACATAAATCGTGGTGGGTATCTATAGAAGTCCTGTCTTTAAACTCCATGCTGCTCTCTGAATACGTGACGGTTCACCACTCGGCCATCCACGCCGGTCATATCCCCTATAATAAACCGAGTACGAGTAGCGTCTCGAGAAAAGAGGCAATAAACATCATGCCTCATTTCATCATAAAGCACGCAAAGAATATAGAATATCTGGAGAAAGTCAGGAGCTGGTCACGACCCGGATAGCGCAGGACCATACGTGAAGAGAGAATCAGCGACAACCTTCTCGTAGCATGGTCAAGAGGAGCCATAGAGTGTAAAAGAAGCCATGGACTCCCTCGGTCATCAAGTGGCCTCGCTCCACGCCTCCCGGTCGTCATCATACCCGACCGTCCCGAACTCGATGCCCATCATCCGGAGCATCATCCCCATCGTAAACGACTGCCAACAATTAGCCTAACCCACCAAGCTCATTCTATCAGTAACTCACCTCATCATCCGGCCCGTCCAACAACCCATCCTCCCCCCGATCCTCTCTCTCATCCTCACCCCCCTCTTCCCCATCATTGTCATCCCCCCCTCCCTCCTCCCCCCCCCTCTCATCATCCCCCCTCTCATCCATCCACCCCCCACTACTAAACTCCTCCACCCTCCTCCTCCTCTCCCGCTCCCGTTCTCTCCACGCCCCCACCCCCCCCATCCCATTCACCTTCTCCCTCGCCGTCGCCCACATCTCCTCCGCCGCCGTCCTCGTCGCCGCGCGCCACTTGCCGACTAGCGCCTCTAGCTCAGCGTCTTTGTTCTGCGTCGTGACGGCCAGCGCGGTCGTGAGAATGTCGATGTCGCTGGTTGTGGTGGTTTGTTGGCGGCGGAGGGCGGTGAGGTGAGTGGTGAGGGTGGCGATGGTGGATTTATCGGCGGAGGTGAGGGAGGGGAGGGTGTTGGTGGTTGGGTTGTTGGTGGGAGTTTCAGTGGGGGACTCGGTGGTGGTGGTGGTGGTGGTGGTGGTGGTGGTGGTGGGTGATGGAGGCAGTTTGGTTGGTGATGGAACCGTAGCTACAGTAGCCTTGACATTGCGGAGTGGAGAAGGCGCCGGAGTAAAGGTATTCAGGGAATCGGTCTTCGTCTTCAATGGGGACCTGAATGGCTTCCTCAGGGTGCTCTGCGCTGCGTCGACGCGTCGGCGTTTGGTGGGTGGATCGGACATCTCGATGGTAAGTTCAGACGGGATACATGTGGGGGTTAGATATTGCAACAATAGAGATTCTCGAATTGTCGGTTACCACAGAAAAGCAAAGCGGATGTGAAATGCTGATCTTATGGAATAGATGTGACTTGTGACTTGTGGTTCGGATGCATCGAAAGAGGAAATCGATCCGCCAACTGCAAGGGGATCAACTCAGCAAAAAGCAATTGACGTCAGTGCGGTCGGGGGGCTTCAAATTCAATACCTATATCACCAACGTCTATCATCCATAACACTACTCTGTTTATATGAACAAAAACTCCAATTGGCCCTATATACCCTCCTATTAACTCATATTAAAGTTCATTAAATCTCCCCATCATGGTTCTCCGCTGGTACGTCCCCTCATCCATTACCAATCCAGTAGCCCCTAACACCCATCAGGTACCAAGCGAAGCTGGCCGCTCGGCCGATATTGACTCAGAGTATTACTACCGCCGTACGTAAAGTATCCTAAGATCCCAATTAGAGACTTCCGCTCACCCTCGCCCCCTAGGTCCTCTTCGCAGCCGGCGACACCCTCGCCCAACAAGCCGTCGAAAAGCGCGGCCTCAACAAACACGACTTCTCACGCACCGGTCGAATGGCCGGCTACGGCGGCGGTATTTATTCATTTATCCCCAATCCCCACGCGAGAACCATCCTCTTCTAACACCTCGCAACAGCTGTCTTCGGCCCCGCCGCCACCTTCTGGTACCGCCTTCTCTCCCGCGTCAACCTCCAACGCCCCGCCCTCGTCCCCCCCCAACCCACCGGCACCCGCCCGCCGACCGACCCCATCTCCATCCCCCTCCCGCCGCCCGCCCCGGCGCGCCATTTCCCGACGATCCTTGCGCGCGTGGCGCTCGACCAGGCGGTGTTCGCGCCGACGAACATGGCGGTGTTCCTGAGCAGCATGGCGTACTTGGAGGGGGGCAGCGCGCGGGAGAAGCTGCGGAAGACGTGGTGGACGGGGATGAAGAAGAATTTTTTGGTGTGGCCTGGGGTGCAGGTGGTGAATTTTGGGTGGGTGCCGTTGGAGCATCGGGTGTTGGTGGTGAATGTGGTGGCGTTGGGTGAGTTTTGGGTCTTGCTTTTTTTCGGTCTTTTGGGCGGGGGCTAACGAGGTGTAGGTTGGAACTGCTATTTGAGCTATATCAACAGCCAGTGAACCTTGGATCGTTGTTTGGTGGACGCGAATACACAATGGGAGGGTGATGTCCGCTGGACGGGCCATTGGAATGGCGTACTATTGAATAAGTCGGTTTAAATAGACCAGGAGCAACATACATCAAGACAGCAAGGAAGAGAAGATCAAGAGCGACGATCAAAAGGAGTTCAATTTAAATGGAAAGCGGCAACAGCTTCAGTGGACGAACGTCACCAGGGTATCTAACAGGTACAACAACAGGAGAGAGCCCCAGATGACTGATGGAGCAATCACAAGGAACGAAAAACAAAATATAGAGGTCATAGATCGCTTTTTCTCAAAGGACCGTGGTATCATGAAAAGCCCAATCCGTCCCCGAACACAAGAAATCGCACTGCTGCCGCTACTGTACAGTCTAGAACTGTTCGTGTCATATCGTCCCATCTAACCACCCCCTAGGCTCTTTTACTATAGGCTAAAACATCGTCCAAAGCGGTGTTCCTTCAAAAACGCAGTAAATCAACATGCTATGCTTCCTTAATCAATCTGGAACCGGCTCCCGCCTGGGTGGTTCGACAACGGCACGTCTGACGGCCTGTACCCCGGCGCCGCCTTCCCCGGCTCACCATACGACGCGTAGCCCTCATACCGATCGTCCTGCCACTCCTGGGCGGGCTCGTTGCTGTCTCCCCGCTTCTTGCGGCCGGAGACGATGTGCGGCTTGAGGCCGGTGTTGAAGTTGCGGGTGCACCAGATGGCGATGGTGATGGTGACGATGAGGAGGATGATGGTGATGACGGCGAATGAGGTGAGGGTGCGGCGGGCAGGGCGGTAGTCTTCCATGCGGCGGGGGTCGGTGGAGTACATGCGGATGAGCTTGAAGAGGAAGTAGGCGAGGAAGACGTGCCAGAGGGCCTAGGGGGGTTAGTTTCAGGGGTGGGGATGGGTGGAGGGGGGACCTACGATGATGATGATCATGCCGACGATGTTTTCGCGCTTGACCCAGTATGCGGCCATGCAGAGGATGATGATGGTGATGGGGATGGCGATGATGGTGAGGATGAACTCCACGTCGGTGGTGTTATTGACGACGACAATGAACTGGATGGTAAAGCCGAGGAAGAAGAAGAAATCGAACTTTAGCAGCGCGATGTAGATCTATTGGACAATGGTTAGTGGCTAGATGTTTGGAGGGTGTAGAAGACCAACCTGGAAAATCAAATAGTTCCTCTTCAACCGTAGATCCGCACTGATTTGCTTATAGATGGTCCAGGCGAACTCCCCATATAACTTCCACGCCACGAAGCTCATCAGTGCGGTCCCCAGCGCAATCACGACCGGGACCGCGATCAAGATGTTCTTGACCTGATTCCAGTACGTCATATCGATCTGATCCCTTCCCGACAACACCTCCACCGCGTCGCGGATCTGGTCCAGCTGAATGGACGTATACACCATAATCCCCAGGTTATAGAGGCAGATCCCGATGATTTGAATCGTGTTCTTCAACCGCAACGCATCGTACACCAACCACAGCTGGTACACGAGCCCGAATATCAGCAACGAGAGGTACGTGGGGATCGACCGCGTCTCCGTCTGCTTGTCACTGTTGGCGTTTTCATGCAGATTCCTCAAATCCAATTGGAATCGCGCAAATACATATGATTCTAGCCCGAGCGCGATGATCGCCTGGAAGATGGTCGTCAGCATGAACGTCCACGTCCATGCCGAGGTCGGGATGTAAAACTTCATCTTGCGTCGATTTTTGGGGCCGGTGTAGGCCGTCGTTAGGCCTTCGCGGTCGTGGAAGCCGCCTGGCGGTTGGGGATCCTGGGGGTTGTAGGAGAGCGGTTGCGGAGAGAGAGCGGGAGCGAAGTTCGCGGAGGTCCGAGAATATGGTCCGCTGGGGGCTGGATGGATGTATGGTTGGTATGAGGTGTCAATGGGTTGCGAGGGCGCTTCCGCGAGAAGGGCCGCCCGGGATTCGGGGCTCGTTTTGGGATGAATATTGGCGGTGTTGCGGCTTCCGGTACTGGGAAGCGTGAATTCTGGAAGGTTCAGAGAGGATCGCAGTCAATGATGATACACTGGGAGGCTTGACTGTGTCGGTGGCCAAGCCTCTATGGGTGAAGTCGTTGATAGGGGTATCGTGGCGTTCTTTGTTAAGGAATACTGTCGTGTGACGTTAAATTCGGCGTCGAAATGATGGCACGGTTGAGTGGATGCCCGGTGCAAGTGAATGTAAGCCGGAACCGTTCGAGTCGACTTCCGCGGACGAAAGGATTCGACCTTCTTGATTAAATGAAGAAGATGAGAGATGTAACGATAGGAGATTGGGGTGATGTTGGCCGTGTCAGTGTGTAACAGGTCAAGCCAATCCAACAGAAGGCTGAGAATGCGGCGGTGTAGGAATATCCGCCTGCCGTTAGATCGGATCCGATGGGATAGGTAAGCTGGTGAAGAATCCGATGCTCTGCCCACGGCGGAATTGTCGAGGCAAAGAAAGCCTTTGGTTGTCCAATATTACAACCACGAGGCCAACTACCGTCCCTTACGAAGTTGAGAATGTCAGCGAAAAGGCAGAGAGTCGGAAACGGCGGAAGACGGCGCGAAAGTCTCGGCAGATGAGGCTTGACAGCGATGGTGAAACCTGTTGCAGGTGGGTGGCTCGATCCTTTGGTGGTTGTAACAGCAACACCAGAGCGAGAGTCGGGATGTTTCAGATTTAAGGTTCAACAGAAACGAGAGGAACAGTTCTACCAGAAGGAGGAACGGTAAGATAGCAGAAAAATGGATTCACGGTTGATGAGGAGGATTGAAGTTGGATGGAATGAATGTTAAGGCCTAACTAATAATCAGGGTCTTTCGCTCTCTGTCTGGTTCTGGATCTTGACGGCTGGTTCAGTGGAGGAGATCATAGATGTGGAGAGGCTGAGGCGGAACTAATAATAATACTCAGCCACGCCAGTAAATCGGATCGGATTCCCACTGGTTACATCGGATTACGGATAACTGAGCGCGAGAGTTCCCTTCGGAGCTAGAGTCGTTAGAGTTGGTTGTTTCAACTCTGCTGAGAACTGAGAAGCATGTGGTTGAGGCGCAGTCGAACAACGAACAGGGCCTCTCTCCTATTAAACACGCGACCTGGACTGCTCCCATCTCCGACGATGACGGAATGCGAATAATCTGATGAACTGAAGCAGCTTCCCCGTCACAGCAGTGCATGTCCACCCAGTAATTTCCGAAGTTTCATAAACATCGAGAGTTGGACGAAACAAGGAACCAACCCCCCGTTCCGCCGATGTCGACGCGTCGTCCCTCCCTCCGGATGCTCGTTTCTGGGACCGATCTCGAATCCAGGGTTCCCGAGATGAGGCTAAGGAGACGGATCCTTGGTATTGGGAGATGACTTCTACCGGTTCTTGGCGTCTTGCGGTTGAACAGTTCCGCTGTCTAGAGTCCTGACACGCAAAACCAACCAGGTCAGCACAAACTGATAGGGTTGTATCTATCCAGAAGCGCTGTACGATGGACTGCATATCTCACATAATACCATTGCGATTGGCAATTGTGTTGACAAGATGATGTTCGGCTCTTCCTGGCCGTCTTCTCGGCTCTGACCAAGGCGCTGAATCTAGACTCTAGGATCACCCGAACAGTCTCACTACGGTTCCATACATAGCAGAGGCGCGGAGCGGAGCGGAATACTACGTATGGAGATTACTATACTCCACTGACAGTCGACAACAACATTGAGGACCGCAACAAGTCCGATCCGTCCATTACCCTCCACCGTCTCGTCCATGGACAATATCCTGCTTTTGATTCCCCGAAATCATTCACAAAGCACCTCATACCATCTATCGCTTCCTTTCCTTTCTGTCTCCTTATGTCCTTCCTTCTCACTCCATCCAACCTTTCTAATCGAGGCCTCATGTCTACACCATGTCGATCAACCACCGAGTTAGGCTGTTTAGGTGCATGTCTCTCGTTTCCTTTATTCTTATAAATCCTTCCACCCCACTGCTTGGAACCGGACTCCACACACGGTGACAGGGGCATACAGCGAATGCCACACAACAAGCAGAGTGTTAACGCGGGAGAGCAGAGTTGTCGTACTACGGCCACCGATATAGATCGTCATTGCTCGATATAACACGGTAAGATGGAGGGATGGCGGCCAGAACATGGCAGAACCGCCGCAATTGGCTTTCTATTCGTGTTCATGTCGGGGTACATGGCTTCGGTTATGAGGATAGGCTATGGTGTGAGGTATTCTCGTCAAGATATCTCTACGTCTTCATGAATTAAGCAGCTTGACAGAGCATATAATGGTTCTATCGCCTGCTTAGTGCTTGTACGTCGCCATATATCCACCTCATCAGAAAAGTATCCCGTATCCCACCTGCACCACACGTCACTCACTCAACCCCCCGTTCGTTCTTCAGAAGTTAATCAAATTCTCCCCGTAGCCCTCGACTCTTTATGCCCTATGTCCGCATCCGGAACCCCATCGGGCACCAACCCGCCCGAATTGTTGGTCTCCGCCCCACCCTACCAATCATGACCGCACCCGCAACCGGGATATAGAAATCGACACGAAAACACCACAGCCGCGCCGCACGCCGTTCGCAAGGCGGTGATATCTCCAGGAATCAGACGGCGGGAAGCCAGAGAATTCTGTTGGGAATGGCGGTGATTGGGCATATCATATATGTGGTTCGGATGGGAAAGGTTGGAAGGTGACGTGAGATTGGATTTAAGTGCAGAGGGTTTCTCATAGGTTCATAAATACATGATTTTCCTGCCCTTTTTTGGCTTTCGATCGAACATGTTCCATGTCTCACCTCGCCCAGTCCAGTCCTTTTCTTTCGCATCTGGTCCTGTCCTGACAAGCCCTGTCCCGACACGGCCGCAAAGACATCGAATCGTGCAAAATCATCGTTCCGTAATGATCGTTAAGAATGTCGTGTGAATGAATGTCGTGGGGAAGAACCTATCTTCTCGTAAATTCATACTCGTTGAGTTCGTTTTTTCCGTTTCTCGCCAAAAAGCCCAAAAGCGCCCACCAAACGAAGGAAGAATTCCGCTCGTGTATAAATGCCGTGCCGTGCCTTGCCGTTCCTCACCCATCCGATTCGACTCGACTCGACCGTCATGGAGTTAGCTGACAGGAGGAGATATGCGGTGGACGAGACACGAAGCAAGAAGCAAGCAAATCGAAGCAGAGGAGAGAAACAATGTGGGGGTATCTGATGCATAAAAGAGTGGTGCGTGATATCCCGTCCATTCCCGAACCCGGTGGGATGAACGACATATTTCCGAAGCAAATGACCGATCCGAACACGGAGTGAGCCGTCCTAATTCCGTCGATCCCGATCCCGATCCCGACACCGGGTCGCCGTCCCGTTGCCGCCGACCCGTCCCTGAGGACCATCAATGTTCAAGGGTGCATACCCACCCGTCTAGCATGCCGCCATGGAACTCCGAAGAAAAAACAACAAGTCAAACAAGAGCTCGGAATCAATCCGTAACTCAGGGGAAGGAGCCTCATGAGTCCCACACCGGCCCGAACGCAGGAACCCCCCGGCTCTCCATCGAATACACAATCTTCCGCGTCAGCCGCGGATTCGAGATCACGAACACCGCCTCCGCCCCGCTTTCCACGTACATCCGATACGTGATCTCCACCATGTTCGGTCGCCCGCTCGCCCGCGTGTCGATGATCACCGCCTCGGAATCGGCGCTGCGCACTGCATCCACGATACCTTGCCCGAACGTCCGTAGCGGGCTGGGGGTCGACCAGAGCACGCGGGCCGGCTGGCGTCGGGAGGCGTCGGTGAGGAAGGAGAGGCATGGGCCGATGCCCGAGCCGGTAGTGACGACGACGACGTTGCGGAAGATGCAGGCCATGCTGAGGACGCCGGTTTTCGGGAGCCCCTTCACCCAGTATTTGGTCTGGGGGTTCATGATGGCCGATTTGGTCCAGTCGCCGGCGTCGGAGATGATCATGCTGCCGCCGGGGGCACCGTCGACGGCGGGGAAGGTGGCGAAGGGATGCCATTCGAAGAGAGGGTTGTCGCTGATGGCGAGGCCGGAGAAGGGTTTTAGGGTCTTGTCGTAGTGAAGGCGTAAAGCGTGGTTGGAGAGGACTTCAGGACGGAATGTCCATTTGCGGAGACGTAGCCAGGGGAGGAGGATGTTGAAGGTGATTGCGGAGAGGAACCAGAACGTGGGCTGGTGGATGAGCTCGATGCCCATGTTTCGATGGCTGCGGGTCGAGAGTTCGTGTGCGATCAAGAGAAGCTCCACCCAGAAGAGCGCGACACCGGTCCATCCAGCAAACCGATGCGTCATCTCGAACGAATTGTGTGACATGAATCGGAATCGGGGGTACGCAAAAACGATGATCGTCAGGAGAAGGAGCAACAGGACATAGCTGAAAGTCAGAACTGGGATCGATCGCATGGAATGATCTACAAAGTTGATGGTAATCAATACGGTCAGGAGGATCAGCCAGACAGTTCCCGCCACGCCTGCACCGGAATGGACCCTGTTCACAACTGTCAGTCAACCCTCCCATGAACCTCTACGGGTAAATTAAAACATACCCGCCATGCTCGTAGATCTTCGCTAACATACGTCGAAGGCGTAGCGGTGCAGAGAGAGGCACGAGCCAGCACGTCCGAAACATGAAGTTCACCACATAGTCCTGGCGGATGGTGATGGCCACGAGGATATTTGCCGACGCCGCGGTAGCCACGTGGGCTATGTCGATCTTCGCCGATGTCTTATTCAGGGCTAGAAGCACGATCAAACCGACGACGTTCAGGAGGAAGACGATCGAGAAGAGCCGGCGATACACGTTGAGGGAGGTGTGGCGTATATTGCGAACGAACCGGCTCTGCCGCTTCTCGGGAACGGTGGATGCGGTGCTACATGCACTGGTACTGACAGTGACGTCGGTTCGAAATGACGCTTGACTGTCTGTTCGTACATGTGCATGAGATGGAGGTGCAAGGCCATTCTCCAGGCTTCCCGCTTGCTTGAAGCTTTTCTCGATCTCATCCTCATTGAACGACACGCGGTTGGCGACGGACGACGGAGCGTCTGGTGATGCCACCTTCAATCGTTTCTCGTAATCGGCGAACTGTGCGGCGGAGAATCCGCCATTGATCGGTTCGTTAGGGGCGGGAGTGACGATGATGGTGGTGGTGTCGGATGGAGAGGGCGCATGCCTGGACGTGGTATCGCTTGGCTCCATGTGTTTGATGAGGGCCCCAGAGGAGGGGGGAGAGAGGAAAGGAAGAGGGGGAGAGAGGAAAGGAAGAGGGGGGAGTATACGTAGGTGGTGGGATGCAAGTGAATTGACGTGTCGAGAAAATGGACAGAGGGTCAAGAGTCGCCATTTAAGAGCCGCAGACGGTTAGGGTATAGCGAAATGAAAATACAGGTCCCTAGCAACGGCAACGAGGACGGCGAAGACAAAGACACGGACTCAATTGAATCGAACTTTCGCATGTGGGAACTTGCGTACCGACGGATTGGGAAACTCGGGAAGCCATCAATGGCACTCGCCACTCACTCAACTCAGGGCAGTCTCGAGAATGCTGAATGGCCAGTGACCACCGACCGGGACATGGGATTCTTCGCCCGACTGGGAATGACTCGATACGGTGACAAAGAACGGGGACTTTGCTGCTACCGTAGTGACCATATACCTGACGCCTGACCGAAAGTGAATCTAACGGGCCCAATTAGACCGTGGTATCGGGGTAACGTCGTACATGAGGCGCAGATCAGGTTCGAAGATGGTTTTCAGGTGGACAGAGGAACAAGTCAAAAATTCACGCATGCATGGATCCATCCTCCCATGGCAGTGGTCGTATGGTATCGGTACCGCACCACTACCGATGGTTTCGTCGTAATCCGTGCTGGGTAAATGGGACTACTGGTACCCTGTGGGCCGTGAAGGCGCGAACACCATGAAGTGCATGAACCGCTCAGGGAGTGGCCCGTGACGAAATGGGTCGCTGATCGCTGTGGCTAAGGTGGCCGCCCCAGAGAGAACCAGAAGATACGGCTCGGACCAATCTTCGCCAGCCACGGGCAAATCAAAGGCATTGAACAATTGAGGAGACTAATCGCTAATCACAGTAATCAGGGCTTGTGGGGGACCACACACGGGGTAATATGAACGACGGACAAAAAGCGAGCTACTACAATATTCTTTCTGCAACCTGCATGCACAATTTGGATTCTGCTGCAGCGGGAAACTGGTAAGGATTAACGACGAGACTCAAAAAGTCAAAGAGTAGCCGGGGAAGGTGGAGTGAGTGCTGCATGTGGATAGCGGCTTGCAGGATCAGTTAGCAGGGGCTCAACAAATTCGAATCAGGAAGTGTGGCCGACGATTAGATGAACGACCAAATTGGAGAGGAATAGCGCCGAGAAAGTCCCAGTTGAATTGGGTTAGGCTTCTGGGGTGGGAATAAAACGTGGATAATGTGATGATGGGGTTTCGAATGTGATTGGGGTCGGGTTGAAGGGGCGATATCGAGGGGATTCGATACGGACATGTGGTTGGATGAGAGGAATAAGATGAGATGCAAGTATTCCGTACTCCGTATGCAACGGAGATGCGGTGATATGGTGACTTAGTGACTTTGTGTTCGACCGTTGTTCGCCCTTTGGGGCGGGAGAACAAGTCGAGAATACTGGGAGACAGAAACTGAAGAGCGACGATACATCCATCAATCCATGTTGAGTGTTCCTAGCGAGCTCTCACGGACCCTTCCGACAAGCCGGCCCGCTAATATCACCCTAAAGGCCCTAACGGCTAACAGATTATTCAGACCCCATCATGGCTCCTCTCCAACCACTCGGAGTGTCGGATGTCCTCGAGCGATTGAGTCTGCTATATCCGACTGGCTTTGCATCGCTTGCGTCTACGAACCATTCCTCTGCGCTTCAGCAACACTCAAACATTACGGAATACGACTCATTTCGTGCCCTCTGCGTCGACGAGTCAACTGGTCATATATCAGGCCATCAATACCATTGCCAGCCTTCATGAAGGCCAATTGACTCTATAACAGCAGCCGGATGCTACAGTGTCGCCAGTGGCCACGCTCACGTCACCTTGTCCCTCACCATACCAGGGTAGGTAAATAATAAATATAACGCAGGAAGAGGTTATTAGTTTTCCGTTAGGTACCAGTTACCAGGTTTCGCAGTATTATTCACAGGCGGACCTGCCCGGTTCCCTTGTATCAAATTAAATCTCCAATCCCAGTCCAACGACCACAGTGTTACAAATTTCTTCTTCGACGGTTTTGTGGCCGAGCAAGATTTGGATTACACCGAACACAATCGCACGGAACCGCTCATACACAGCAACGGTCCAGGGCGACGTTGCCGTGTTCGTCCTCCAAACCATTTCATTGATTCATTCGTGTCAGTATCAACGACTTTGGTGCGACGTCCTCGATCATTGGTAATCTCCCCGCATCGATCGTCCGGCTGTGCAACCACACCTCTTCATTCTTCGTACCAAATCCCAGATGTGCGCCCAGGTTACTCGGGCCGGATGCGCCTCGATCTCATTTTCTCTACGATTGGCAATGCTGCGGGATCGATGTTCCTTGGGCGTCCGCTAGATCTCGTATTGATTTGACACGATCACTCGAGACGGCTGCTATCTCAGACATCACTTGGTCATGGGGTGACCCTCACTGAAAGGTATTTCGGACTTTCCTCATGATACGTTGCTGGACGGTGCGTAGTGGAAGCATGCAAGTGAGCGCGCCCCGGACCGGCAAAGCGGGAGGAAATAGTAGCGATAGGAGACCCTAGCTCGGCGCCTAGCCATGAAATATTCTCGAAGACTCCGGACCGTTTGGGGCGTGTTAAGATGATAACTAATGCGCTAGGTCGGGGGGATTTCTGATTTCTCAATTTCTCAAGTCGATTGAAGTTGCATTAGAGTGACCAAGACCCCGGGATTTCGAACCACGCTAATTCTATCTGACCAATAAAATTCGTCAATAATGAACCACCCCAGCCGAGGTTGAACTACCCCTGTCCCTGCCACCTGCTGTTCAGCCACTGACTTTCCTTATTGGTTGACTGTTGCAGTTTCCCCCTCGCTGGCTGGCAGTTCAGTTCGCCCGCTCGATTCAAAGGGGAGGGTTTTGCAATTCGATGAGATCACACAAGGTTTCATTCTGGAAGCTCTTAATCATCCTTCCATCAAAGCGGACTTGGCACATTTCTCTTTGTGCGACGCTGCCATCGCGATCTTGCGTCGTTGGTGTAACCTCCATGTCAGGGCGATGCCTCCCTCGGTATTTGATATCTTCGGCCACCGCAATCCTTCGTGCTTTTGCGCTCGAATATGGTGGGTATCAGGTGTGCATGTATGTGATCTAATCGGTACATCTCGGAATTGGACTGCACAATATTGCCATAATGCACTGACAATCAAGAGACGGAGACGCAGCATCCGCTCGGTGTCGTCGCCGGGGGTTGAACTAAACTCGATACTCGGCGACTTTTGGCGATTCAGCTCTTCTATCCAGAAGGGAGAATAGCATTATTGCTCAAGCGGGGAACCT
This sequence comes from Eremomyces bilateralis CBS 781.70, assembly GCF_010015585.1. Taxonomy (NCBI): domain Eukaryota; kingdom Fungi; phylum Ascomycota; class Dothideomycetes; order Eremomycetales; family Eremomycetaceae; genus Eremomyces; species Eremomyces bilateralis. The sequence goes on from NW_022985083.1 coordinate 244,837, forward strand.
ACCTTTCCCTACAGTCGGTATCAATAGTAGAGTGCCGGGTATTCTTAACAGGAATAGCTTCCTGCCGCTACTTGCACTCTGCAGGATGGAGAATTACCTATTGCAAAGAGGTCTCCGCTGAAGGAAGCGATTATCCATAGATCCGGGTCACTTTGCTATGCCCTAGTTCCATTGCTGCAGCTCGAGCAAGTTTGAGTTCTGGATGCCTTTTAGGAATGCGGTCTTGGTCCACACTGGCACCAAAAACGTACCACATCTTCAGTCTCGCCAGGACCGAGAAATAGGCGCGCAAAGCACATCATACATGTCAAGCGCGTGGAAATTCCTGGTTTCATGTTCATATCGACACTGGTAGTACAAACATCCGGTGCCTGCGTCAAACATACAATCAGCACCGGTAGCCGGGAGAGCTACGACTGATACGAGATTCGCTTCATCGATCCTCGAAATAGGGCAAACATGGACATCTTGATCCGACCAGGACCGAGACTCTGGTTACTCTTTTCTGCCACGATCCGCCCACCGACTTCCGGAAAGAGCGTGCAGTCTGGGCTGATCACACCCTCGTTCTCCCGTCTCAGATCATCGGTGCCGCCAGTTTCGGTCTACCGTCGTGTCGCTTTCGCAGAAACGCAGACGGGGAAACCCATCAAGTCGAAACTAAAGCGTCGATCGACGATGTCGTCGAGCTCAAGCGGTACGTAGCCGTCGTGCCAGATAGAAGAATGGGGTTCTGGCCCATGTAGCTGCAAGTATCGCTGAACTAATCCAGATATCAAGCAACGAATTGATGCGGAGTATATAGTAGAGTACTTCAAGGTTGTCCACAAGTACATATCCAGATTCCAGCCCACTAGCCGACTTCGGTCGAGGAGGGGTTCAGGAAAGTGGGGGGCCTTGGGGGACCATCAGACCGGGGATTGTATGTCTCAATGACGAGACAATCTTCATGAGCGGAACGACTCTCCACCAATTACGCAACCACCGACTGAGAATCATACGTACCTTTCAATGTGTGGTGCATGAAAAGGTCCTCTCTATCTGTAATGCGTTGTCGACAGCCCATAGAAGAAGTCCCCGATTGGATTGGTGGAGCTGCGATACTCTACCGGTGACAACGAAATGGTGAGGTTAGAGGTATTTTCCCCGCTGCCCATTGCAGACCGCAACTGATCAACTCAATCGCCGAATCTCGGATTCTCTGCGTCTTCATGGCGTGATTAGATGGCCTGCGAGCGTCGTACCACAGCGCCACCGTCAGGTGGAGATGGAGGCGAAAATGCATCGAGCGAGCCGCAATGTCAGCAAGCGATGCTCTTGTCTCTCAACACTACCCGACTCGCTTTCACTATCATGGCAGAGACATCTCATCCTGTTCCGACGATGTGGATGAGCCTAGCTTTGCTTGAATGGTAATCTAATGCAGATTGCCGGAATGGGCGACCGCTGTACCGATCGTGATGCTGGGCGCTGGCCCAATCCAAACCTGGGTTTGGCGGCATCCATTTGCCGGATGGAGAGCGGCAGACAGCAGTCGAGATTGATGCATAGTGCTAGATTTGGCCGCGGCAATGCAAGCAGAGAGCTTGGGAGCGCGGAGTCCCAGCGATGCGGTACTTGCTTGGTAGAGGTACTTCCCTGCGGCAGATTTCAAAACGTCGACGCAGTCGCAGCTTAACGGTTCGAGGAGGTCGCAAGTAGTGCTTTCAGCTTTACCGGTTGAATGCGAAGGATCCAGGAGCAGGACGAGCGACTGGCGACTGGCGACTGGCGTGTCGGGGACCACGGCGCAACTTGCGAAAGCATGGGAAAAGTGAGGGAATATCTGAGTCCTGGTGCATTTGGTGGTGTTAGGTGGGGTCTGGTTACCAGCCTGTTGGGTAAATATACAAAGGCCGCCCAGCCGCGATTCCGGGGTCTTCGAATCCATGTCATCCATCCATTGCTCGGCTGGTTTCGTAGCGCGTGAAGTGGTCAATCATGAGCGGTGTCGAAGCGCGAAAATGACCACTTGATAGTTGACAAGGTGATTGTTGAAGATCGCGGATGCAGAATGTACAACAGGACAACGACGGGAGAGAAAATGGCTGGAAAGTTGACGATCTATCATCGTCGGCGACTGGAGAAACGCGATATGCCTTTCTCGCGCGCTGAGTGGACATAATAAGTGTCATCATCTCCCTTCGCGTCAATCTCACCCACCAAGAGGAGCAAGATCTCCGGTTCGTCACGGTCCTTCACTGTTGATGATATTGCTGATTATTTGTATTTTTTTACAAGTCTTCTCCACTACTCTCAGGCCAGTCGATGATCCGCAGACCACAGGACCCCATCCCCACCGTTGTTCGGCACTTGTTCCTAATTGCTTTAGTTATGTCTGGCTGTAGGCATTATTGCCTATTGGCCGCTTGATTCTTTTATCCTTCATCGTCGATTGAGCCTCCTGTAAGTTCGCACAGCAACAGCCATTCGAATTTCAACCGTAGAACATCCACCAATTGTCCTCTTGTCCTCTCTATCAATCGGTTGGCTCATCTGGTGCTCCCAGCAACCCCAACGGAGACATCATATCCCGGCCGTTTCCACCGCCACAGATGCACTTGCAGGCACCATCGAATGCCATCTGAACACTAACCCCGACACTTAATGCTTCCGACTTAACTTTAATAACACTTTGCTACCGGGCGGAGGGTCCCATTCCCTCTACCGTAGCGGTAGTGGAAGAGTGGATCTTGCGCCGCCTTTCGATCGCCTCCTGTCGTTTCTTCTTGCCTCTTGGGAATGGCTGGTTTTAACCTTTCCATGGAGGCGTCGTGCTGTGTCCTCTCTGGCGGCGCCTTTGCTTCCTGTTCGGCCATTGCTGCCATTGCTGCCATCTCAAGTGTATCTCTTTCCCTTCCGAACGTCTTCGGCCCTTTTGTCTTTCCGTCTTGTACATATCGTCGCCTATCGTCGCCTATCAAATTCTGTATGCCAATTGGCGGATCCTATACATATGCTGCGACCCATTTATGCCTAACTCTCCAGTCTATGCTCTGCATTGCCTTCTCTCCCCTTCTCTTCGATTTTACTGATCATATCTTCCACTCCCCGGGTTATCCTAGGAGCGATTGACCGTCTTTGCCCGCCTGAATCGCAATTGTACCACTTCGTTGTCGCATATACCAAGATTGTGATATTTATGTGCCCCGGGCCAGTCCCGCTCCGAAGCCTTCCATCATCCACCCCATCTCACGATTTTGTATTCAAATATTTACAATGTCTATAACCACGGATATTGTATCATGGACCTTCGGAGGAGAAGGAGGGTTGTCAGACCCTGATAAACCTGTACGGTCCCTTTTCTTTTCTCCATCTGATTGCCCCAGACAAGCACCCCATGCACCATCTCCACTTTCGAGGCATTCATATATGAAATGCAGAATCGCTGACTTCCGCAACTGTATAGATCCTGATTGACACTGCGGACACTACTCGTGCTCTCTCACATGCTCAGATCAAGAGCTACGTGCGGAGGCTCGTCGCGGGTTTGCGTGCCATCGGCGTTGCACCGGGCGATTGTGTCTGCGTGAATTCCTTCAACGACGTTGGTGTTCCCCTGATTCCTTCACTTTGATTTCGTGTCACTTTTCGTATAGGGGGGCCACTTGGGTCTTTCCCTTTCTGGTTGTTTATAATCCAGATTCTATCCGTCATCTTTCTCAAATCAGTTACATAGGCGGAAAGTCTCCTATAGTTTGACGTTTTTTTTGGGCATGGCATCATTCCCGTTTACTTGAAGTCATTTGCGTCGAAGTTGCGCCTACCGTCGGCACTGAAGGATTTACGGTTTTGACAATCCCTTTTAGATCCTTTACTATGCGATTTACCTAGGTGCCATCGGCACTGGAGCCCGTTGGACAGGTGTCAACCCGTCCTACACCGCACATGAGCTCACCCACCACATGTCCATGACGGAAGCTAAGGTGCTAATCGTCGAGCCGGCCTTGCTCACCACCACCCTAGAAGCCGCGAAGGAATGTGGGATCTCGGAGTCGAAGATCTTTGTATTTGACGTGCATGATGAAAACACACACCCACATCTCCAGTCGTGGGATGTGCTGCTCCAACATGGCGAGGAAGATTGGGTGATGGTGGACGATCCCTACACGACGACTGCGACGTACGCGTCGACGAGCGGAACTTCGGGATTGCCAAAGGCAGCGTTTCTGCCGCATTCATATCTCGTGTCGCAGGCAGAGCGACGGTTGTATCCGAAGGTGCCCTACGAAGTAAGTCGATATCCCAGCCCCTGGGTGACAGGCATGTCCGAAAGGAAATCATGTAACGCTCGGAAATCACCCGATTCTCCGACTGAACTGCCGTACGACGTTCATGACCATACGCTAACACACTCCAAGGTCCAACGGCTTACCCCTCTCCCGCCCTTCCACGTCTTCGCGACACCCCTTGTTCCGTCCAGCATCCACGCCGGCTGGCCGATCTATATCATGCGGCGTTTCGACATGGCAGCCTTCATTACCTCGATTTCGAAATTCGCCATCTCCGAAACATACGCGCCGCCACCGGTGCTGCTCGGGGTTCCGCAGTCGCCGCTATGCACAAAGGAGAGCTTATCGACCCTGCGGCAGATCTGGACGGGCGGCGCGGGCGTGAAGTACGAGAATCAGTTGCCGTTCTACGAGAAGTTGCATCCGGATGCGCAAATTAACCAGGTGTGGGGGATGACGGAAGCGGGGTGGGTGACGTGCGTGCAGTGGGGAGAGAAGTCGGAGGACGATAGTGTTGGTCGGCCAGTAGAAGGATTCGAGATCCAGTATGTTACTTTATCCCCCTCCCCTAGCCTAGCCTCCCTTCTACCCGAGATACTAACGACGCTTACCTGTAGAATCATGCCCGAGTCCGGCGACCTAGTCACCACCGACGACACCCCCGGCGACATCCTCGTCCGCTCCCGCTCGCTCATGCTCGGCTACATCCAGAACCCCACCGCGACCGCCGACGCCTTCTACTCCCCCCAGGACGACTCCTCCCACCCCTGGCTCAAAACCGGCGACTGGGGCTTCCTCCGCCACGGCCGCGTCTTCATCGTCGACCGCCGCAAAGACCTCATCAAGGTCCGCGGCTGGCAGGTCTCCCCCGCCGAAGTGGAAGGCACCCTGCTCACCCACCCCGCGGTGCTCGATGCCGCCGTCGTGGGCGTGCAGTTGCCGGACGCGGTGGCGGAGCACGCGCGCGCGTACGTTGTCGTGCGGCCGGGTCAGGAGGTCTCCGGGGATGAGGTGCGGAAGTGGGTGGGGAAGATGCTGGCGCGGTATAAGGTGCCGGAGGAGGTGGTGTTCATCGACAAGATCCCGAAGAACAGCACCGGGAAGATTCTGCGGAGGTTGTTGAGGACGCAGGACGTCCCTGTGGGGAGCGTGGCGGCGGAGTCCGGGGATCACACGGTGCACAAGAGGGATAGGGGGGCGGTGGTGGTGGATGAAAGGGCGGGAGATGAGAGTAGTAGTAGTAGTGGTAGTGGTAGTGGGGATGAGGATTTGGAGAGGGGGGAGGGAAAGGGCGGGGAGGAAAAAATTCGGGCGGGGACCCTGGCAAGGGTTAAGGGGTCGGTGGTTGGGGTGCTCAGGGCAGTGCTGGCGCGGTTGAAAGGGCTGTGGGCTCGACTTTTCAAGTCCTAGGCAGGTGTACGGAAGGCCTGCACTTTTGAATTTTCACCATGGAGATGGTATGGTTACTTCGTTCCGGTTCGACGGTTGGTCGACCTTCGGCGGAGTTCAATTGCTTAGATTCGGACACTCACTTGTAGTTTGCCTGGCGCCTTGGAGGACGGAATGGATGTCGGCTCTTACTGAGTTGGACGGATGGCCGGATGGGGAAGGCATAATTATTCATGATATCCTTTGTGCGAACAGCTCATGGCGATGGGATATAGATACGATTACTGCATATACTGTTTAGCTTATGATATGACGACGGCGGAATGGTCATACATACTTAGCAACATTAGATAGATTCATGATTTAAGCCTGTTCTCTTCTGCTATTGCTTATTATATCGTGGTAGCTTGTGTCCTCTTGTCCAACACTGCGGCTCCAACATTGCCCATTGCCATCGTCCTGTCGTAACACAACAGATGCGGCCATGTACAAAAGTCAAGAACACTATCTGTGTCTCCTGCATCAAAATGAAGCGTGAAATAAAGAGGACTGAGAGCAATTGGTGCATGGCGATGCTGTGATCTGTCGCGTCACACCATAACGGTAATCGTGGATAGTTACAAGTGCACGATCTTGAACCCTTCCATTTCTCGTCCACCCTGTCCCACCAAGGACTATCGTTGGAGACACAGCTACCACAATACACTGTACTAATGACCATCGTGTTCATGCTCCCCAACCACGCCCATCTCGTCCACCGCCTACACTGTTCCTGCTACCTCCGTCGGCAACGCCACCTCCAAGATATCCACCCCTTTCTGAATCTCGCTCTTCCCCGGCATCTTATTCCTCCGCATCAACTCCGACGCCTGGCTCATATACGGATCCTTCCCCATACTCACCACCGCCACCACCGTCTCCCCCTTTGTATAGTACCCCACGAACGCCGGCTTTTGCGTATCTCCTACGATCACCACGTCGTCCCACCCGTGGTTCACATTCCCGCAGTACCGCATCTGCGACCCCAACGCGCTCCAGAAGATCGGGATGAACTCTGCCCGCGTCTTCCCTTGGATCGCTGTCGCCACCACGCGTCCCGCGTTCTGCGCGACGTTCCAGTGCTCGATGCGGACGGGCTTGCCGTCTCCACCCGGTCCGTGGTACGGGTATGTGGCGATGTCGCCGATGGCGTAGACGTTGGAGAGGCCTTGCACGGCGAAGGACTCGTCGGTGAGGATGGAGCCGTCAGCTTCGAGTTTGACTTCGGGGGAGTCCTTAAGGAACTCAGTTGCGGGGGCGACGCCGACGCCCTCGATGACTAGGTCGGCGGGGAGCTGAGTACCGTCTTTGAGATGGACGACGCCGATCTTCGAGGGGTCTGTCTCGCTGGGTGTGCCCTTCTCGACGGATGCCTCCATCTTGAACTTGATGCCGTTCTTCTCGAGGATGGCGCGGAAAATGTTGCCGACCTTCTCGCCCATGACGCGCTCCATGGGGGCTTTCTCCATACCGATGACGGTGACATCGTTGCCTTTGGAAACGAGGCAGTTGGCGACTTCCAGCCCGATGAACGAGCTGCCGATGACGACTATCTTCTTCCCGTTGTCGCCGACCGCTTCCACGATGGATTTGGCGTGTGGAATGGCTCGGAGGACGAACACGTTGCCGAGGTCACCTTTCAGCCCTGGCAATGGCAGCCAGCGAGGCGAGCCGCCCGTGGCGAGAACCAGTTTGGTGTAGTCGTGGGTCTTCCCAGATTTGGTAGAGACAGATTTGGAATTGAAGTCGATCTTCGACACTTCGTCGTCGATTATGTCGATGCTTGCGTCCTTGTAAAAATCCACCGGCCTCCATGCGATCTTAGAGACATCGGCAAGGAGGGCCTTAGAGAGCTTCGTACGATCAATCGGCCGGTATCCTTCTCTTGAGATAACCGTAATATGCCCCGTGTACCCGCCTCCTCGTAGGCCTTCAATGGCTCCAGTTGCTCCACTGCCTCTGTTGTTTGGCAAATTCCATGGTTAGTATATGATTCCATAGGAGGGAGGACCGGACTTACCCTCCAACTACAAGCACCTTCTCATTCCCTTGCGCCTGGCATTTGATATTCAACTGCCCTCGACTGGCCTTGATAACCTCCTCTTCCCCGCGAATGTAGACACCCCCGTCCTTCTCAAAGACCTCATACTTCGCCAGCGGGTCCAAAGCCGGCGCATTCTCAATATCTCCCGTCTCCACATGGAAACATGCTACGGAGCAATCAGCCAAAGTTCCCAGTCCATCGCCCAAAGCCAATTGACTAGGCCTCGAGGATCCGAGTTTCTTGGTATGCACTCGTACTCACCTCCATGCCACGGGCAAGTCAATCGCCCTTCCCCCGTCAACACCCCCTTCACCAACGGCGCGCCATAATGCGTGCAATTCGACGACAGCGCATGGACGCGATCCCTGACCTTCGCGAGCAGCACCTTCGCATCTGGAATTCCTTCGACTTCCAACTGCAGTTTTTCTCCATTCTTCAAACTCAGGGCATCGATTCCTTTCAGTTTATATTCCGGCATCCTCGCAGTGAAACCGACGCTGAATGGGCGACAGAGACGTATATGGCGCGGGATGGCGTGATTGGGGAGGAATGTGGACTTTGCTGGGCGCGGAAAATGGATGAGGTAAGGTCGGAGTGATGAGAGAGGCATGAAATGGAAGGAAGATGGAAGGGAGAAGAGTTGAGTTCTAGGAACTCCGTTTTGTCTGGAAGGTCGATCACTGCTAGAGTGTTTACCTGCGATGATGGAGGGGAAGGCTGCTTACAATTGATCATCATGAATTCGATGATTCGCTGGTGACGTCGGTGACGTCGGCATTTCTTATCGATAACTCCGAGATCTACGCAACTGCGAGATTCGCAGGGGAGTCGGGGAGGGGAGTCCGGAGTATCTACTTTCGTACCTGGGACGATTTGCCCATCACTATATTAAGAGTTGGATAATTATTTCTCTTGTTTTTTAATTTGGCTCTATATCTTCATATTCGATATTAGAGCTCGAGTAACACTCCCATCAATGTGATGGCGGTGTACAGTGAGTGTAAACGAGGCCCAGCCTCTGAAAGATCCTGAAATCCACTCGACCACACTAAAATATCTCGCAATAAGGTATCATATATGCCATTTTCTCCCCGTGACATGCCATCGCCCTTCCGGGCCATCCATTCCCAACCTTCCCACAACCAAACCCCTACAATGTCATTTCCCTCAAGCCTCCGCCCTCCTCCATCCATCCCTAACCCCTCAACTTCCCCGCCCAAATCTCCGTCTTCATCGCCTCCAAATGCTTATGCATCTTCTCCAACTGCTGCCGCTCCTCTGCCTTCGGCGCTGTCGCCCGCCCCGCCAACTCGTGGTACAGCTTCGCGTACTTCGCGTGGTACGCCTTGAATTTCTGCGCGAGTTCGAGCGTTTGTCGGGAAGAGAGGGGGACGGCGTCCTCACCCGAGCTGGACGAGTTGCTGGAGACGCCGGGTGTGGATTTGAGGGAGGTGGCGGTGGCTGCGGGGCGGATTTGGCGGAGGGGCGCGTCGGAGGAGCTTGTGGATGAGGAGTGCGGGCGGGAGGGGGCGTGGACGCCGTTGAGTTTGCGGGATTTGAGGAAGGGGGCGTCAGGGGTGGGATCGGCTTTGCGTTTGAGGGAGACGGGGGTAGTGGATGAGGAGGCGGGGATCTTCTTGGTGGGGGAGGTGGTGGAGGCGACATCTAGTTTGGATTTCTTGGTGGATGGTTGGAGGCGCTCGGAGGTGCTTTCTGCTTTGCGCTTGGTGGAAGACTTTGCGGAGTTAGAGCCTGCTTCTATATCTGAGTTGTTCATGGGTGGGGAGGAGAGCGGTGAGGAGGTCTTGGGTTTAGACACGGTTCCAAGCACCGCTCGGTGGGAGTTGGATGAGGTGGAGGCCTTGGCTGCATTTTTACTCGCCTTCACCGAAGGTGTGCTGCTCCCCGTCACAGCCTTGGGTTCTTTCTTCTTCTTGGGGACGTCTGTCGACGAATCGTCCCCTTTCTCGCGCGGGGTCCTGCTCTTCTCATCCTTCTCCGCTTTCTTTGGAGCCGCCTTCTTTGGAAGCCCGGTCTTCTTGTCTAGGGCTACGGTCCCCTTGGCAGCGGGAGGCTGTTTCAGGACCGGAGCTCCGGAGAAGTCCAGCTTGGATAGAGTCTTGCCCTTACCGCGTTCCTCCTTCGGCAGGAGTTTCTGCCATAAGGCGTCGGTCTTGGTGATCCGCATTCGGTCGAAAGCGTTAACGGCGTTGTTGATCACGGTCTGACGGTCAACGTCGTCGTAGCCGAATGACCACGGCTTGAGCTCCTTGTGGTATTTGTCTTTCAGGCGATAAGTTTTGTTTTGCTCATTGTACTGGGCAAGTGGCTCCAGTACTTTTTGAACCAGCTTTTGTTGCCCCGGTTCCGTGTTGATTGCCAGCTTTCTCATCAGGTCCTTCAGCGTCAATGCCTTGATTGCCAGGCAGTGCATCATCGGTTCTCGATAGGAGTTCATGATTGCTTGCTGCTTTGTGTCTTGTTTCGGTGCGGAGGTGGGTGCGGTAAGGTGGGAGGGAGATTGTCCGAGGAGGGAAGGACTCGGTGGAATCGAACGATTTGAAGGAGCTTTCAGCAGACCGTTGCGTGAACGAGAATAAGCTTTGCTTTTGAGTGGAAGTTCTGCAAGAGTTGTTCTGTGAATTGTCAGTCTCAGCATATTGTCTCCGCATATTGGGACAATAGCAGCCTCTATAGGAAGTGAACTCAATAGGGCGATTCACAATGCCTGGATTGACAATATCGAATCGCCCAATAGAGCACCCTGAAGCTCTACTGTGATTCACGTACGCTTTCGCAGCTCTATCCCTTTCATAGTCCGCCATATTCTGCTTCAGAGCCTCCAATGCCGTATCTACCCCAGAGTGTGAATCGTCTGACTCGTGCACAGCCAGTCCATGGCTAAGCACACCGCGATACTCCCACTTGCCCGCATGTTCTTCAGTGGTCTCGTAGACTTCATGTCGGAATCGTTCTTTGGTGGCGTCGAGCGTATACTTCTTCCCATCGAGTTTCAGGGTCTGCGTTTGAGCTTATTAGCAATCTATTCCTTTGTATCTCCCACCCCTCCTATCCAATGCTACGATTATAGAACGTAAACACATACCGGAGTTCTTCCAAACAAAACCTGTGGTGCCTTTCCACTCCGTATACAATCCAACAGCTCGTCGACCACGCTCTTGCTCATGTCCAACTGCATGATCTGCGCCGATTTCCCTTTCCTCTCCGGCAACGAGTCGGGGGCGGCATGGAGAGCCACCGGGCCCTCGAGATCGAGTAAAGATATCATGGTTCAAGCACCGGGAGAGCTATCGGATCGGTGCAGGAACGGGACGGAAGAGGAGCGGAGATGCAAGCCGGAAACCTTCTGCAAAATAGCAAAGGGAAATTCCTTTATGCAAACCAGCAGAATGGCTATGTACAGGTCGGCATTGGTTCAGGCGTGTGGTTAACAACCGTGCAGTTGAGAGTTAGAGGCGATGCAAGGCGTGGAAATGGTACGATTGGAGGGGATTGGCTCTTGGTGACGGCACAGTGCACGCTGCCTGGGAGGTCGGACCAATGCCGCTCAACCGGTGTCTGCAAGCAGCTAAGTACGTGGGTACCTTGATGACGAAGGCAGAGGAGGCGAGGGATTATGGAAAGTTGCCTGATAAAGTGAGGAAAGACAAAGAGGTAACTATCGTATGGATAGTGAGAACGGAGGAGGAGGTCAGATGGAGGACGGAGGTGGTTGCTGCTGGAGTTTGGGCTTTGGCAGAGCAATCAAGCAGGGAACCCAACGATGATTGGCAAGCAAATCGGAACAAAGAACGAATAGTCGGGAAGCTGGAACTAAGCCTAATAGTCACGCTTAGAGCTATGTGCTGTAATATTGGTGGATGTCTCCGAACAAGTCAAAAGGAAGAACGAAGCACAAGAAATGGAGTTAAAGCCCAGTAGAAAGACGCCTGCATCGGAGTCAGGCGAGACAATCCCAGTTTCACGGCTGCTTTTTCTTTGAGGATTGATGACTTGATTTCCCTTCACCAGCCAGGTCAGCGAGTCGTCCAGTCCCTCAGCCGTGTTGCTTTTTGGCACATGGGGGCTAGGCCGAAGACGAGAATCGGAAATTCGGAATATCAGATGGAGCCATGGAGGGCCGAACCAACGCCACAAGCTTTGCTTCCAAAACCCAACTTGCCCGCCTCCTCCACCACTCCATTAGAAATTCAGAAAGTCGGAATGATTCGACACACCCCACCGGGCATGGCAAGCCAAAACGGGGGGCATTCTTGGGAAAGCAAGCAACAGCTTGAGCCTGGTGAATACTGAACAGGCGCAGAGTTTCCAGTTAGTCCGAGGCAGGGATCTAATCTGGGCGACGGGCAGGATGCTTCCAGGCCCAACATCCTTGATGCAGCTTCCATTACTCATCTCGTTGACTCGTCTACCTTCTCGTAATCTGCTGACGACGCTTCAATTGGTACGGTAGCCTTGTGAATGACTGGATTGAGAGAGACACTGGGCCTGTATAAAGACGCTGAGACGCGCATCATGTCCCTGAGACGTTTCCACCGTGATCTCGATCTTATGTCCTCCTGAATCTCATCCATGATCCAAAGACCTAATTCCAACCATGGGCGGGGTTCCCATGTGGTGCAATCGTATACGGTACACTATCGTCGGCAGCATCCAAATAGTCTGGCTCTCGGGCGGGTCTGACTCGGCGATGCGACCACGAGACAATCAGACGACCGCGAACATCCAGATCCTCATGAAATCAATCTCGACGATATTAACTCTCTAGCTTCCCCAATTTCCCGAGAGGCAAACCCCCATCTCCCCTTCATTTCCCCCACGATCGGAACGAGGCAGAAGAACAACTTAAAAAACATTGGAAAGTGGACGGACCGAAGAAGCCCTTCCAAGTTCCAACCCCCCCAATCTGTAATCTGGGGTAAAATTGAGGGACCTTGAATTACTCCACACCAGAGACTTTGGGGTTAATATGGACAGAACAAAGAGCCCCCCCATGTGTTACAGTGCCGACCAGGGCCGCTCGTACTGGGTAAAGAATCCGAGGCGAGGGGCAACCCTCCTCTCGTTTGTTGAAATTTTTAATGACGGTCAGGCTGAACACCAATTCCGAATTGTCACGATGGCACCCGCCATGCCAATCACGCTTGCCACGCTTCGGTCGTACCGTAGTACAATGGCATGTATGACCCCCAATCGCTTGACAGATGAACCCACGGAATCAAAGCAGGAACGGCGTTGAACCGTCTCCTCCGTTAGCGTTATGGCCTGCGTTCTTTGTGCTTTGCTTTGGCGGATTATAGATTCCCTCGTTGAGGGATTACCGACGACGGAAGGAACAAATGACTGGATATCGGGTTGTTACATGGACAGCTTGGTCCCATTGACTCCGGGCACTGCGACACGATGGTGAAGTATGGCGTTTCCTGTACTTACAGGTGTGTTGCGAATCCGGGATTCCGAATTCCGTATCTGTACCTGTGTAGCAGGGGGTGATCGCGGGATTTAGCCTATGATACGAAAGAGCAGCAATTTTTGATACGCCGATGCAAGGGATCTTCATAGCAAGGAAACCGGAAACTGTCGTCTGTAAGCCACCTGCAGCAATAGAATTGACGGACATGAGGAAAAATGTGGGAATTTGATTGCTGGACTTGTACCTACCATTACTATATTAGCGAAACTTGGAAGTTGGAATGTATGTTCGGAGCTCTCACCTTGATGACATTCCTGAGCCAATTGGACATGTACCGATCATCCGGGAGATCGTCCCATAGGCTTCCGGTGGGGGTGGGTGAAACAGACATCCACATTCTACAACGATCCTCTCAACCAGTTGTTCACGACGACCTCTCCTCGACCTTTCAAAAAGGCACACCTGTCGCCTTCCCGCATAAAACCACCCGCTTACCACATCGCGTGCCTGACGATTCCGTCTAATTAGCGAACGGCCTCTCCCCAAGTCCGAACCCGATCACCAGGACCCCACAGACATATCGCATACCGACATTACATAGTAGTACAGCACATGCAACAGGCACCCCAGTCCCACACGGAACCACGCACGTAGCTGTAGCGGCCGCACCCATTGGTGGCACTGTACGACCTTCGGCTGTGAAGCACAACAGGGTCAGCACCTCAGCCTGCCTGATGACTGCGTGCCAGCGAATCCCGCCCCCGCTGCTCCGGTTCGCCTTACAGGAACCGCCAATTCGCCACCCTGAGGAGGGCAGCGTTTGACGAGGACATTGCTATCGTGGTGCGTCCCTGTCCGAGAAAAACATCCCATTCTGGGCAGTGGATCATCTGAGAGGGTTCGGATGCTACCTCTTGGGGCGACGTCGGTTACTTATTTAAAGAGGAATTAGAATGGCGGAATAGTGGTGCCTTGGCGGTTTATGCCGCGGTCCTTCGCGGATGGCGGGATTCACCTTTCATAAGTAATATGGAGGATGCTGGATCGATTCGCACCTGACGCTGCCCTGATGGGATGGTGGGATTCATCCATGTCGAAGTTGTATTGTCGTGCCTTTTCTGGCTCGCGTGGATGGATCCAATACATGCGTCGGTGGCTTGCTCTGTCTGCAGCCAGTTTGTTTGACTTGGTGTGAGCCCAGATCGATCACGGGCACACCGAGCTGCAAGATAGTGCTGATATTGATGAATTGATGACTGCTTTAGTGTCTTGTTCAGCAGCGTCCCAGACTCATCGTCTGCAATACCCCATTATCGTCAGAAGATGGGAAGGTAAAATGTCTGGTCGGAGTCATGGAGAAAGTGGCTGAGATCGTGGATCTTGAAAGATGGAGATCATCGCTCATCATGGAATCTGATCCCTGCGATGGGTGTCGATCCTTAGGAAATGGGAAACGGAATTCGAAGCCCAGCCAAATCGGTCGAATCTCCCTTTCAACGATCAACCCGATTGAAAAGCATCTATTAAAATGTTCAGTACTGTACTACTGTTCCACCATGGTTCAATTCGCCTTACAGATCGTCCACCGTTTCGAGACTTTGCTTGGCGTTGCGTTCATCCTTTGCTCAAGTAGACAACGTTCCTTCAATTTCATAGTCATCTGTTTTTCCGTCATATCTCCTTGTAGTCAGGGATTCGCATCGCAACTTCGAGCGTTTGAGTTTGGAGCTTGAACCACAAATCCCATGTTTACAAAGGTTAAAACGGATCCTGAGTCCTGACATGCCGAATTCCCCGGTCCTGCCAGGTACAGCTGGCTTGCGTTTGAACTTTGATAAATGATAGCCCGCAAGACTCGGAGTGACGTCGTGAATGGTGAAACACAGTGCCTGGTTTCTCTTCGGAGTTCCGACAGGGACTCTTCCTGGTGGCGGGAGGATCTGCTCGTATTCTGAGTCGTTCACTCCCTCGTTCTGGCTCCTCCGACGGACTTGACAAATGACCCCGTCTCAGCTTTCCGGATCTCAAACCAAGGGATTGTCCAATCATATTGTGGGAACGGGCTGTCCATCAAAACATTGGAGGATGAAGGATTGCCTTGCGTAGAGTGTTATTATGCTGTCGAAGGAATCGAAGGACTACCTACCAGCTACCTGCATTCCGTACTTGTCGGGGATTCAATGATATTCCCCAAGAAAGCGTCTTGAGTAGCCGTCAAATACGTCAAATCAAAGAGCAACCCCATTGAACTGGAGGTGTGCAACTAACACGACGAGGCATTTCGAATGACCCATCAAGCAGTCTTGGACGCGATGCAGCGGAACTGTCACCCAGTGTCGTTTCGATGCTACACGTCCTATCACGAAATTCAGAAAGAATAGGAACGCTTCTATTTCCAGTTCCTGACCAATGTCGCTCGCTAGCAGAAAGCAACCGCAGCAGTTCCATTTTTTAAGGGCACTCCGTCCGTTCCCTACGCTCAACCGCAGAACATACTGCTACCCGCGACTCCTAAGAACCGAAAGGTGCAGGAGGAACCCAGCAATCCGTAACCTACAACCCGCAATCCCAGCGACACCGACACCGACACCGTGACAAACGCAGTACAACCCCCGCCACGATTTCCAAGATTCAAAATCCTCTGTCTATGCAGCATCTTCGTCCGTTTTATACCAGCTCATGATCGTGCAACGTCATGAATGCGCGGGACATCCCTCGCTCGTCGAATCGATACCGGAAAGGTAGGGAGACAGTTGGCAACCCGCTCCTCGAAGCGTCGGACGCATGCCATGCCTCACGACAAGCCCTCCAGGATCTCCTCGTCGCTGAGGTCGCGATGCCGGCCGATGACCAGACGCTTGAACTCCGCGGGATCCTTGTCCCAGATTTCGGCGGCTTGGGCGTTCAGTGGGCTCGCACTGTTCCATTTGCATACGCGTTAGTCACGGTTTCTACCTCCCCATCCACGGCCACGGTTCGCTGTACGTACTTATTCGGCTCCCCGAGCAAACTCTGCAGGCTCAGCAGCACGCTCTGCACGTTGTAGATGGCGCTCCATTTATCCTTCAGGATGTCGAGGCAGATGCGGCCCGAGAAGTCGATGTTCGGATGGTAGATGGGCGTCTGGAAGAGCACGGTGGGTGGGGCGTACGGGTAGGTGGTGGGGAATTGGAAGGTCAGTTTGAAGGTGAGGCCCGCGTATGGGGTGCCTTCTGGTCCCGTCATGGTGGCGGTCCAGAGGAGGAGGTTGTCGGCGGAGGGGAAGGCGGAGATGCCGGGGGTGGAGGACATCATGAGGGACATGAGTTCGGATTGGAGGCTGGTAAGGATGTTAGAAGGTTGTGGGAGGCGAGGGCATGGAGGGTCGAACGAACCGTTTCGTGACGTTGCCCTGGTTGCTGGTTCCCATCATCGGGGTGGACGTCTTTCCCGAGTCGCTTCCCACAAAGCCGGCCGAGGGATCCATCATAGAGCTCATTTGAATGTCTGGATAATACTACGGCCTTCGTTTGTCACCAGGAATCTGCAAGAGGCCTCGGAATATCAGGAGAATCCTCAATGATACTCTTCTCGTCTGTTGATACTCTCGACCAGTCCCCTGGACCAAGAAACTGGAGTAGAATCGCTACGGAATTAGGAAGATGGAAAACTTAAAAAAGATGACTCTGAATCTAGAGACGTAGGATCGAGGATGCCGGGAGTTTAAAAGGTGTTGCGACGGAATTGCTAGTCTTATGGCAGAGGCAAGTGAAGCTCGTGTGTTGGTGGGTGCAGTGTTGTCAGTTGTGTGTGACAGGGGACGACCGATGTAGCTGCAGCAACCACCAACCAAATCGCCGTTTCCAACCCACCCATCCAATCCAATCAGCGCCGATTCTGGCGTGTCGACCTCGCGTGTCTTGAGACTGACACAGACGCGCTGGATCAATACAATTCAATTGACTTGATCGGAGGAAAAGATTCATTCGATGATGCTACCTACCTTCGTGTGATTACCAAGCGAGGGGCGAGTGGGTTGGTTGGCTGTTATTGTGTGAACAAAGAGCCCCTTTCGAGAGACCCATAAGGCCGTAACATCGCATCGCATTGACGCATTCCTCGCCAGCCTCGTGCCGCCGCATCCGGATTCCGCTCGAGAGGATGAGGACGACGGGAGATTGAACACGAAAGTGGACTTTAGTATGAGTCGGTTCATCCGGTTGAATGAGACCCAATGGGTCCGTGGTTGAACTCGTTATCAATAAATATACTGATATGTCCCGAAGTATCTGGAACATGAAATGAGACCGAAGACGCAACCCGATCTTTCGCCTGGACCATATTGGCTGGAGATTGGTGTTGTATATACATAAATAGATCAATCCCGAGGCCATATCGAATCACGTCCCGGATTCCCCTCACGCTGCAAGCCGGTTGCCCGGTCCAATACAACGCCCCGGATGCCAGATATTGAACAGATACACCGCAACAATGACCGGCATGAACTCGAGACACCCAAAATACACTTCATTCGAGGTCAGCTCTCCAAAGATCCCCTGCGCCGTCTCCGCCAGCCGGAAACATGTCCGCAGATACACAAGCACGCTGGCAACAACCATCGCCACGATGAACCAGATACTGACCCGCTCCTGCTGAACGGATTGTTCGTGGGACGAGACCGGGAGGCCTTCCTTTCGGTCAGGGCGGCCGCGGATCGTGTTGCGGGCGCGGAAGAGGAAGATCGCTAACAGCACCTCGAAGAGGAAGAAGGCGGCGACTTGGAACGCTAGGCCTCCGAGCAGGATATTGTTGGCCATGGTGGGGTCTTTGTTGTTCGTCTGCGAGACGCCGATGCCGGCGGCGCCGCCGACCTGGATGCAGGTGGCGATGACATCGCAAGTCACGAAGATCCAGATGATCAGCTTGGGACGGAGGGGCGCGTAGGCGCGGCCATTGGGGATGCGAAGGATGAGGGCGGAGAGGAGAGTGTAGATGGAGGCGGAGAAGAGGACGGGGGCGGTGACGATGAAGAAATATTGGATCACGAAGTATTTAACGTTGTATGGAGATCGCCCTGGAGGGACATCAGTATGTGGTGGGGTGAGGGAGAGGGATAGGCATACGGCTGCTGAGCATCCGTGCGGCGTAACCGACGATCTCCATGATGGTTCCCACGCACATGGGGGTGAAGTACCATGTCTTGTACCGACGTAGCTGGAATCCATGGGCGATGGCAGATATGGCGAAGAGTACAATGGCTAGGATCGCCAGCACGAAGGATGGCGTGTAGCTGGTTGATTTAGTCGAGGATGCAATGATCGTACCACGGGTGCAACCTACCCATAGATGATGATACCTGAAGCAAAATTCACACGTCAGTTCCGGCCCATACCACCACCATATGTACAGGTACACTCACGAGCATCATCAGGCGTATTCGGATTGGGGAAGTTCGGATCGATATAACCAATCGGAGGACGTCCTTCGGCCATGATACGACGCAGATACAACAACTGCTGCGGATGATTGAATTAAAGAGCGCAATCAAAGAGCGACATCGACTCGCTACTGTCGAGGAGACTGTACGACTTAAGAGGAAAGAAGGGATACAGCCATACAGCCTACGGAAGGTTCACGCGCTTGGAACTTGGAAGAGATCACACACCACGACAGTGCGGCATCCAAGAGACCAAGAGTCCAAGACCCATCGCACGGCATCATCTTTGCTAGTGGGCTTGGCGATGGTCGGCACCCATTTCGGCGGGCGGATGAATCGTCGTCCATCGATAGATGCCAGCGATCGCTGGGGTGGGAAAACCGGCCATGGGAATTTGCCTTTTAGAAAACAATAGCGTTGTCCACGTGGAGCAAGAGATCCCGCTGATTTCTTCGATCTCATAATGATCACCATGGTGTTAGTAATACTCTTCTATGTAATCAACCAAATATGGAGCCGGAGGTTTTACAGCCTTGACGCCTTAACGCCTTGTGACGTTGTGGCCTTGTGGCCTGCGCATCGTCTCGCGCACGGGTCAACATCACAGCAGTTGAGCCTCACTTCCACTAGAGAGCACCATCCATCTGGACAACTTTATATAGAACCACTCCACCCTCCATCGCATGCCAAACGTCCAATATCATTGCGTTACTAAGCCAGTCAATTCCCTTGAGGGCCGTGAATACCTGAACCGTCTATCCTTTGACTCCGCTCATTTTCCGTACCCTTGGGACCCGGACCTTAACAAGATCGAAGGTGTTACAGAACCAACAATGGTCAGAGCCATCGCGGAAAGGACTCGAATAACTTCATAAGCCTATCCTATCTCTGGGATAGTCACTCTTCTGACGCTCAACCTCCTCGACCTCATTCCTCCTTCCTCTGCGCAACCCGGGTAAGGGAGACACCTCCGCTCGCCTCATCTCCATCTGTTATCCTCACCACCGCTCCACCGCACATTTACAATGGCCTCACCCGCTCCCACCACCTCCCAAGCGCCCAATGGCATCTCCACTCCTCCTACCCAACCCGCCAACCCTACCACCGCAACACCCGCCCACATCACCCCCCCAACATCACAACCCAATACCGCCCTCCCCACCCAAGATCCCTCAACCTCCGACACCCCCCCCCTTCCCGCCGGTGGCATAGGCCCCCCCACCTCCCTCACCGACCCCGGCCTCTCCAAACGGCCCCGCGACGCCCGCACTCTCCACGTCCTCATGTCCAGCCTCGGCGTGCACGCCTACCAGGAGCGCGTCCCCCTCCAACTCATGGACTTCGCCTACCGCTACACTGCCGGCGTCCTCGGCGACGCCGTGCAGCTGAGCGCGAACGGCTACGGGGCACCGGCGGGGCGCGGCGCGGGCGCGGGCGCAACGGCGGGCGAGCCGACGGTGACGATGGCGGCGCTGCGGCTGGCGATTGCGAGCCGGCAGAATTATCAGTTTCAGCATGCGTTGCCAAAGGAGTGGTTGTTGGATTTGGCAGCGGAGAGGAATCGGGTACAGTTGCCGGGGGTGGGCAGGGGGTTTGGGTTGCGGTTACCGCCGGAGAAGTATTGCTTGACCGGGGTGGGGTGGAATTTGAAGGATGAGTGGGAGAGTGAGGAGGAGGTGGATTTGGAGATGGGGGCGGAGGGGGCGGAGGAGGTGGTGAATGGAGTAGGGGATGATGAGAAGATGGAGGATGCGGAGGGATTGAAGGAGGAGGAGCAAGATGAGTTTGAGGAGGTTATGGGCGGCGGTGAGACGCAGGATACGGCCATGGAAGATGCTTAGAGACTGCAGCATTTGCGTTGGAGTTGGTTGGTGGGATCACAAATACTACAAAACTGGCGGCATGACACGGTGCCTAAACGGGCGGAAAACGGATTCGGGGAATCGGCGCAAAGAGGGGAAAGTCTTTGTTATTCCACCACCTACTTAAGCAGCATTATCTGTACAGCAGAATGGAACACCTGCAAAGTTCCCAACCCATCCATAACAGTGCCTTGACACCCCCCAAAAACGCCTCCCAATGCATCAACCCAACCCTCGCTCCACCCCCTCTTCTTATGATTTCCCCGGCTCCTCCCCCTTCTTCAACGGCCTCCCCTGTTTATCCACCCCGTAGAATTCCCTCCGGAACGCCAGCGCCTCCTGCTTCACTACCTCCTGTTCCTCCCGCTCCCGCCGCCGATCCTCCATCGTCGCGAACCACTCTTCGCGCGCCAGGTCGCGCTGCTCCTGCGTCGAGTGGTCGACGAGGCACGCGTTCATCGCGATGCGTTGGTCACGGCAGGCCCAGGTGGCGGAAATGGTGCGGTTCAGGGCGCATGCGGCGAAGTCTAGACGGGATATCAGCTACTGGTGTGTGTCTGGGATGGGATCTGCAACATGGCGAAGTCTTCGCTCGCGTGGTTGAGAACGGCATAACGGGACTCGCTCCTGGGCGGGGAAAGGAAGCAGAACATACCGTGGATCTCCGTCCGACAGATCGCCCGCACCCGCTTGTAATATAACTGCTGCACCTGTGTTTCCTGCGACGCGGACAGCGGGATCGGGCTGCGTGAAGGGAGGGCCGTCGTAGTTCGCAGGGTCACGGGTTGCGGAGATTTGGTGGCATCGGTGGACGCTGGGTCGGCGGTCATGGCCATTTCCTGGCGGCGATCTGATCGTGCCGAAGGGGGTTTCAATCCTGGAGACGACGATGGTCCATTGGCAGGTTGGGGGTCGTGGGTTCTTTGATGTCGATACCTTGATAGTTGCGATGTTGAAGCTTGCGGTCAATTTCGGTTAAAGTTGCCTTGCGAAACTTCCGCAGACGTGTCTGGGCTGATCCTTGTGTGATAGACTGACAACTGACAACTGACAAACAATATCACTGGCTGTATGAGATGAATAAGTATTGCGAGATGTAGCTGACTGTCATTCTACGTCGATTTCAAGTACTAAGCTTAGGATCTATTTTCTCGTTTATTCTACGCGTTTCATTCCTTTCCTAGAAGCTGTATATCGTCACCGCTACCCTTTCTAAAAGGCAAACATCTCCTTTAACGCAGATCAGGCTGAGGTCCTTCTTAGTATGCGTTACAAGAAACAAATTGGCAGATTAAGAGCTTGGAAAGGTTGAATTAGCAGAACGACGCCAACGTGGTCAGTCTGTTAAACCATACTCCGGCTAGTATCAGCGATGCAAGTCCCCTCGGCGGCGACGACTGCGCTGTACAAGGAGGCATAGGATGATGGCTCACTGCCGGGCTCATTTACATTATCTGCCAGCCATTGGCCTGAAGTACATTTCCCACCGATGGTGTGCCATAACGGCGCGATCGGCGCGAGGGCCATGCGTAGCCTCCAAACATACGGTCAGGATGAACCAAAACAAGTCTACGACAACCGTGCCTACACCATGTCGACGCTCACCATGGCGGCGCATTGAAGATATATGGCCATGCCATGGCCAACCGAACGGTCTGGGTACGCAGTCTGAATATTATATGCATCAACTGGGTGCCTATGCCATGACCAGCAACAACTGTTCATTCGTGCAAGGGGCCACTACATGTAAGAATGCGCTCGAGTTAGCGGCCGAGTATTGGGATACTCTAATTGCACCCCCCAACCTTATTGCGGCTCAAAGAATCGAGAATACAGCCGAGGATGAGGATGCAGAAGTCGAAGAGGGTGAAGAGGATGAAGATGATGAAGAAAACGTAGCACCGAGCGCAATCCCTATTTTTGCCAATCCAAATCCCAGCATGCAGGCCAAGAATGAGGATGACGACGACGATGAGTGTGAGAGCGCGGCTGAGTCTCAGACCGGGGCAAATGACAGCGACGATGAGAGTGAAGGCGAAACGTCCGTGGAAGATAATTATCCTCGGTGTCTCCCTACGAAGCGCTCGTCTTCCAAATCTCATTCCCGTCACTACCATCGCAGCCGCAAAACCTGCAAATCTAGCATTCACCAAAGCAGCGCAGCTACAGAGAGTGAACAGAAAAGGCGGGGATCGTGGTTTCTGTGGTGAGATTGATCGGTATGCATCTCGCAGGTCGTTACCGAGATGGTAGTCACAGTGTCGATGCGCTACAATCTCTTGAGGGCTGTGAATCAGCATCCGTGATTTTTTTATAAACCTAGATCCAGGAGTTCATTTGCAGTGTGTACACTTTCCTTGACCAGTTTTTGCTAAGCGCGGCGACATTCATCAGACTAAATGGAGGGGTTTAGAACTCGGAGTAGAGCAGAGAGGGAAGGTCTGGGCTCCATATTCTCTATTCCTAAGGCTTTGAACCGGCCCTCTGTATTCTGTAACTGTTTGGTATTCCATTGTTCTCTGGACCTTGGATATTGACATAGTAATACCCCGGTACAGCCAAGCTTAAAGCTTCGGTTAGGAGCAATGCTGCAGAGGTCCTTGTGGCGTCCATTGGGGCCAGGATCGGGGGGATAAAGCAAGGTGATGTGCTTGGCCAACCTACCGGGTGCCAAGTTGGTCGTGGGCATCTATCGACGGCCGCGTCGACTTTCCATTGACACCTTACGGGGAAAGCATGTCTTCAAAATACGGGTGCTACGGGCTCAAGTCGAGCTGAAGTCTCCGGTTCTGTGATATGGACATGTCACCGCTGGTGAATTGATCGTCGAAGGGCGTCTTAAAATCGCGACTTGGGCGCCAGGAAAGCAATCACTGGAAGACCATACCATCCCCGAATTCGAACGTCAGCGCTTGACTTCTGCGTGGCCGGATGCACTGGAGGATGGGGACTTGGATATTCCGCGTTCGCCAGTTTGGTGTCTTGAAGTAGGTACTCGAGATGCCTCCCTCACAACAAATACCCCGGAAATACCGGTGTCGGTCGCCCACAGCCTGATTTAACGTCCTTGTCATCAGGAAAGGGGTTTGGAGTCCAGGAGTTTTCCCCAAGGGAAGCTTGAGACGTTTCGCCGCGTTGGGTGCTTCGATTTCAGGTATAGCCCCTTGGTACCCATTGGATCGACCGCCCAGAAGATCGCTAAAGGAAACTGGTTTAAAGGTTGCCAAAAACGGACGATTCGACTGCTTTGAACGATAGCGAGATTGTAGTTTTTATAACGTGGAATAGCACAAGACGCTATCACGCCGCTCATCCCTATCATATGGCCCGGCTTTGATTCTGAAGGAGGAAATGGTCCTTTATAAATTGCATAAGGTAATTTACCTGAGGTGTATATTTAACTATTATCTATCCCTGGCCTCAAAAATGCTCAGCGTCATGCCAATTCCTTATATCTTCTCTGTCCCGAGGTCTCGTATGAGCTCTCTCGAGATCTCAACGACCTTCCTAACAACCTCCTCATCCACAACCCCCTCCTGCCACGTAACCCCAACCGACAAACACCCATCCCCTCCCGTCATGATGCCAACCTCCACCGCCGGCCCCGTCACAGTTGCACTCTGACTGAACACCGCCCTCCCCATCCCCTCCCCCCTAACGACCCCCAAGCTCGACACCTCAAAACTATCCCCCCTCTCCTTCCCCACCTTCCCCGCAAAGAACTCATGCACATCCGAAACGTACCGCAACAGCCCCGAATTCGTATCCCGCCCATCCTTCTTTACCAACTTCGTGACCTCGTCCCGGCTTCGTCGCGCCTCAGCCCAGAACGCCGCCCGATCCTCGGACTTCGTGCCAGACCGGGTGTACGCCGTGTTTACCGACGCGACCACAACCCCCATCGTTTCCTCTGCGCGTGCTTTCTCCTCCCCCCGCACGAACCGCCGCAACGATACCGGCACCGTGCACCCCAACGTCTCCCACTCGCCCGGCAGAGCCTCGAAGAGCGCAGCGGCGATCACCACCTGGAACCCAGCAGTCAGCGACGTCTGCTGTGTTTTGCACGCGGCGGCGAACGACTTCGTCTCATGGGGCGTGAAGCTGAAACTCCGGAAGCGGACGGCTAGGGGCGTCGTGGCGGGCATCCCAGTCCAGATGCCTTTGGGGCGGGATGGGAACCAATCGCTCCAGAGGGCGCGGAGGAGGAAGGGGAGGGAGAGGGGGAGGGGGAGGAGGGATTCCATGGGGGGAGAGAGGGCGTGGGTGGGTGGCGAGGGGGCTAGCGGCTGGGGCGTAGAGATGGCAAGAGTTGCTGGGTCAGTGAGGCTGGATGCGAGAGAGCGCTGGATGACGAGGCCAGAAAGACCGTCGCCGATGGAGTGGTGGTAGATGAAGCTGATGGTGACGTGCGTTGGCGACGACGGATGGGAGGAGACCACGGCTCTCCATAATGCTGGTGGGTGCTCTTCGCCTTCAGATGGGAGGAATCGGGTGTTATGCTCGCTCTGCAAGATTTCATCCAGCTCCTGATCTTCTGAGGCGCATGACTCCGGTGCCCGTCGACGCTCGACAAATCTGATAACCTTGGATAGGTCGATGGACGGTGCCTGGACGAAATACGCATCCGTCAGCTCGTCAACGGTGATTGCGGAAAGCGCCGGATGTGCATCGATCGCTCCCTTGAACGCGGCATAAATCGATGCTTCGAGCGACGTCGGACGTGTCTTTAAAACGTAAGTCGCTGTCACCCCGACATTGTTGTAATATCCCAAGGCATGGCGAACACTGGAGAAGCGCTCCAATTTGCCTGGTTGTCGGTTAGAAGGTGTTCCATCAAATTCGGGGCTTAATTTAGAACCTACCAAGTTTTCTAAGAGTTCTAGGTTTCCCTTCCATCAAGATAACTTACTGATGGTTCATCTGATATAATGTTCATTGGTTTAGACGTGTCAATCAATCACGGAAGTCATAGGGTGCCCGACAGAGGGAGTGAGATGCTTATTTGTGTAAGAAGTAGTACATGTAGGGCAATCCAAATGAGCTCATTTGAAATTAAATGATGGTTTTAATGATGAGGCTCAAAGAACGTACCAGACTACCAGTAGTAGGCTCGTGTACTGCTGAGTCATCATGCTGAGCCATCATGCTGTCCTCCTTCATGAAGATTGAAGCTATCTACATACACGTCCATCCCTGTTATGGTTTGGTCATTTGACGATGAAGATGTCGATTACAAGACTTATACAGCTAGAAAGAGCTATATAAGAACGGGTAGGATCTCCAAATGTCTATTTTGGTGCCTCAGGCACAAACATTTAGGTAATGCTATACCTAATTAGGCTAGTATTTATGAGGCCTTTTATGAGCGCTAGGGCCAAATCAGGTTAGATTTCATGAAGACTTTATATGGCGAGCCCTAGGTACATGGCAATCTACCCAGGATTATGTAAGATAAAGAACATACTCAAGCATTAGCTTCCCGTAGCAATTCCTGATATTGTACGTGTCACGTGCAGAGAGGGGCTCGACGAACCCCATCAAAACTCAAGATTGCTTCATCACCATTGATATTCCCCACATGTGCCACGCAGAGAGGCCTGACGGGCGTAGGAATAAACAATCAATCATTCAATCATTATTGATATTACTAGTATCTAGTGATTTATCCTACACCATATTTACTTAAATTTTCTGATGCCTCCTATCCGTCAGACACGTCGAGTCGCGCAGAGACATAATTTATCGATTACTCAGCTAACCACCATCGCTGTATGCCGCCATTTTGGCCAGACATTCCCCCAGATATCGACCGAGCTCCGCATCCCAACTACGAGCGTATCTAGCGCTTATCAACGTGTGTATGGAAGAGCCAAAGACTTTGCGTGCTTGCGCGTTGGCGGAGGGGAAAATTTACCTCTAAATTGGCAGCCATCGCTTCTCGATTTCCAGCGAAGTCTCGATGCCTGCGCACAAGAAGAGGAGCATCGTGGGCGCCCGGCCACGGCAGGCATTGTCAAAGACGCGTTACGCGATACAGCGACACGGGACGAACAAGCACAAGATAAGCCTTGGACTCAAGTCGCGCGCGAAGTAAGCGAGAACCTTGGTATACCAGTGCCAAAAACTACAGCATATAGAATCCTTAAAGATGAGTTTATTCTCCGTCGACGCCGGCCTCCACGGAAGCTTGAACTTACCCCCTGGCACAAAAACGACAGGAAAAGGCTTGCAAGTTGGGCGCTACCAAAGCTCGAAAATGGGGATATTTTTATCTTCACAGACGAGATGCTGGTAAATACAAACAATAGTCGGAAACCCCTCGCGGTTACACGCCCACGAGGCGCTAATCCATTCGATTTCTCACGATCCCCTCCAGACGTATTTCAAGCTATTATGTTTTGGGGAGCAATATGCTGGGGATATGACTTAGAGGGCACGGGACCATGCCATGCGTGGGAAGCGGAGACACAGGAGGAACGAGAGACCATCGATCGCACGATCTCGGATGAGAACCAGGTCATGATCCACGAGATGGAGCATGACAGAGCCGAGGCACGGCGTCCTGGGACCCGCCAGTACCGTCATCTGCAGGAATTAAATGTAAATATACAGAGGTAAGGTCCAAGTCGCAGTCGTCATGTACTCGTTAAGGTCTTTCCTATTCTTCCCCAAGCTGTCTCCTTCAATCCGAGCTTATCTTCGTTACTTACCCTATTATCTGCTCATCTACTTACTTTATATATATAGGGAAAATCAGGAACACGGTACACGCCGTGCACGGCGTCGTCCGGAATGGGAATTCAAACAGGAGCTTGCTAAACGCGATAAAGGTAAAGGGGGGGTCGATTGGGCTCGATATCGAGAGATGATACTCCGTCCGCTATTATTTCCGTACGCAAGAACGATCCAGCGCGTTACAGGCAGGACTGTCTGGATTATTGAGGACAATGCTTCACCCCATACAAAGGCACGAAAGTGGACAATCCAGGAACGACAAGAGCAGGGTATCAACGTCGTTAAATGGCCCCCTAAATCCCCAGATCTTAACCGTGTCAAGCGTATATGGGACTGGATGAAGCTGAAGCTTCCGTTTGAGGATCTACGGAATGCATCAGGCAATTTAGAGCGGAAGAATGCGGTAGATGCGTTGTATAAACTCTGGAGAGAATGTCCCAGGGAGAAGGTTGATAAGGAGGCTAACTTATTCCAGAAAGTCCTACTAAAGGTGCTTGAAAATGATGGAAATAATAACTTCTTTGCTTAATTAGCCTCTTACATATTCTAAACTTAAATTAATGCCTTTGCACTGCCTCTGTGTGGAGATGAAGGAGGGGGACCTAATTAGGAAATTCACGTGATACACACAATTTTGGGAAGCTTGAGTAGGAAAGAAACCATATGTGATGACTAAATAATGAACCTCTAGTTTCAACTTTCAACATAACGACTCCGAATCTAATATCCAGGGGCCCCTTTTACCATACGGTCACATGACTCCAAGTCGTTGTGACAGCCATCATTCGAACGAATCCTGGAAGTATCAAGCCGAGGGATCTCATTTCATCTTCGGAGTTCGGGCTTTGGGACACGCTACTGACTGGTCATCGGAATCTATGCCCGAGCGACTTGGCTGAAAGCTCGAAGCTTTGTTCAATGGTTCCAAGACGAACAGGCATCAGCCTCTTATGATGTAATTACTAGTATTAGATACAGCATTAAGGATACCTGCAACGTCTTGCCACCCCCATATACCGTCGATTGGAATGAGAAAATGATGTTACATGGTAAGAACTTAAGAGCGAGCCGGATCAACAAGTTACGTACTGTGTACGAACCACATTTAAACTTTCCGACAATATCTTGAAATCCAGGGTCCAATGTTCCACACATCCTGCAGCAGTGCAGCTACAGCAGAGGACTGAGAACCCTGTGGTGCCCAAGAAATTCCTTCCAACCCCCCAATGCAGTCAAGCAGCCTCGCACCGCATCAGATCTGCCTCCCTGCCCACCCACATGGATAGCTCCATCCCGACCCTTCCCATCGATCCTAGTAGCCAAGGATCTTCCTCATCCCTCTTCCCCAGGTCGAGCTCCCATTGCTACCAAGAGATGCCACTTCACCCGCGCCGGCCACGACGACCTGACCGACCAGTTGCCTAATCTCCTCGGCGAAATTCGATAACCAACCGGTGAATATCTGGACGCCTTCAACGGCTGCAACGGCGCCTAGGCAGACCGCCGTCCTCGTGATGCGCTGGCGTGTCGATCGTGCCGATCCGTGCGCTGTGTTGCCGACACAAGGCCTGTGACAAATTCGGCGAGGGTCGGTGGTTGGAAGGGAGTTAGCATCAGTAAGCAGGCGAGTTATCGCGTGGATGGATGAGTGGACGAGGAAAAATGGTGGGAAGAGATCAGATGGTGCGGAGCGTGGGGAGGAATGGAGCGACATGTTGGTGGTCGTCAGAGGCACTGTACTCGAAACGAAATCGATGTTTGCATTAATTGGATGATCACCGTCTCAGTGTGATCGATATCTCAATGATCGATGAGCCTGATTCGCACAAGCATGTGTGCGGTGATCTGTCGTTTCACGTCGACTCGAGACGGAGATACCTAGCGTACAAATGCACATGAGA
Source organism: Eremomyces bilateralis CBS 781.70 (assembly GCF_010015585.1). Taxonomy (NCBI): domain Eukaryota; kingdom Fungi; phylum Ascomycota; class Dothideomycetes; order Eremomycetales; family Eremomycetaceae; genus Eremomyces; species Eremomyces bilateralis. The sequence continues at coordinate 273,928 of NW_022985083.1, forward strand.
TAATAAGGATTGGCATCCTGGAAAACGCAGATCGCAGAAACGGACGACCAAGAAGCACCCGGCTGTCCCGAAGACATGCGGAACCCCCTAATCTGATGGTACAGGTTGTTGTTGAAGGCCATGGAATGTCATTACCATGGAAGGGGGCGATTGGTTTCCACGCTCGTCCACCAGCAATCACACGTCCCGTTCCACAGATGCTGCTCGACATCCGAGATGCCAGCAAAACCCAATCGGTAGCCAGAAGAATACTGAGAAGTTCGTGCAAACCCAATGATGCCATCCGTCCAGTCCGTCCCGTTACCTTTTTGGTGTGCCGCGTGAACCAGAAAAGCCCGAAAGATGAGGATACCATATCCTTCCCACACCTGTCTCATAAACGCCCTGATGTGGATGATGCATTAGAGGAAATAAACTGATGGAAGCTATGATAACGCCGGATATGAATGGTTCGGGAACCATGTTGGAATAGTGGCAAAGGGCCCTCGGAACCGAGAGGATGCAGCGCTAGAAGTTCGAGGAAGAAATAGCAAGGCAGGTTGGTTGGTCGGATGGTCGAGAATCGAGGGGAATTGTGTCATATTCCCCGGAAAAGTTGTGATTGGATGGATGGAGAGGCAGCGCCATGCTGCGGGAGATTGGTTGTCGTTTGCGAACAATGATTTGTTGCAGGGTTGTTCAGTGAACGATAGAAGGTTCATCAGATATTCACGCGTTTTGGGACGCTCGAGAATGTGCCCCTCTGCCCATGATTTTGCGTGGATCGTACATGGAGGCCGTGGGTATCGTGGAGGTGGTTGTTTGAAATGGGTGGTTCGGGTGGTCGCTTCATTTTACCCCTCTTGATTTGCCTTTGCCAGGTTTTGAGGAGCTTGATGTTGATGTAATTTTGCTTGCGGCCATGAGGTCGCCGATGTATCTTCAATCGCGTTAGTATTGACCTTCGAGATTTGATAAGAAGTAATGACGTACGATTGTAGGAAGTTGTTCCCGCTCTCCAGCTTGTCGTGTTCTGTTCGTATCGACTCGACTTGCTCGACGATATCCGATAACGTTTGTTGGAGAACCTTTGATTGTCTATAACGGTTAGCAAACCAGCGCGCAAATTGTGGTGGTTTCGAGCCGACATACTCAATAAGTGCCTGGCGCGCATCCTCTCCCATCCTATCAATCTCTTCACTACTTCTCCGCGGGCTCATTGTCCGTGCGTCTCCCTCGTCATACTCCTCCTCGTTAATCTCGATCTCGATATTAGGGGTGTCTCTCGACACGATGATGGAGCTGCTATGTTTTCGAGCGAGGTCCGGTCGCGATAGTGTCCGGTGCTGTGGTCTTCGCACCCCAGAATCGGTTGACGATGGTGAGGCGTCGCGGTCGACTTCGGAGTCGACGCTCCATTTGCGGTCGGATGAGGAGGCGTGGGCGGATGTAGGGATTGAGGATCGCGCAGTCCCGGAGGACGTCGGTGATGGCATGGTGCCAGGAAAATGTGAGGCCCAGAAGAACCGGCGGCAGGTGTGGCGATGTCGGGAGTCCAAGGTAGATTAGGGTATGAGACCTTGGCGACTCTTTAGAATTAAGTATGTGAGGATATAATTATAGAGGAAGAAGTAGGAATCTGAGAATTCCAGATGCACAAACCCCTCCTAGAGGGAAGACCCTTCGTAGTATGTAGGAGGTGAGGATGGTTTTTCGGTGTGGGAGGAAGAACTGAAGAAGGGTTCTCCAGTTTGTCGTCGAAGACCCTGAAGCGGGTGGGCTGTGATGGAACCTGACGCGACTTTCAACCCAACAGAGACGAGCCGACAAGGAAATGCCGACGCTCGGAGGGATAAATATCGGAAACTCTTGGGAAAAGATGTCCAGTTATTTCATCCTTTCACCCAAAAAGGGTATGCGATTGACGAGGGAAGATGGTTCGAAAGCTCCGCGGACTGAAAGCTGGTCACGCTGGGCGACGCTGCACTCAAAGATCCGTTCAGCCCGGTCCCAGGGTTAGCACTTAGCAGTGGGCGGCGTCGAAACTATCTCGTGCGGGGTGGAGTCGTGCGTGAGTTTATCTAGCTTTCCTGCAGCACAGCCAGATTGATAATCGGGGTCTACCCGGTTCCTTAGTCGGATCCGGTTCTGCGATGGGCGAATGCGTGCTGGATGGACAACTTCCAAAAGGTACGGACCATAGATATATGGATGGGACTATGGAGAAGCGAGGGAAGCTCGACGCCAAATTCTTAGGGGGATGACGGCAGTTTTCTTGGGTTGCGCTCCGCCAGCCCGTCTGACTCAAGACGTGGAGAGATCAGCACCCGAGCAACGAAAAAGAGGCGGGCGTGGGGTCCTGTCGTTGGTCGGTTGCATCAGACGCTCATCACGGAAAGGGATGGCAAGTCTCTACGGCAATGATGTGCTTAGTAGACGAAGCGTCCGTTGGATGGACGGCCAGCGATTGATGCGCTTTCGCCTGCCGGTCAGATGAGGAACAACCTAAGTCTACGGAATAGGGAGGAATTGGGGAGGAAATAGGCAGCGTGGATTCGGTAGTACGGTAGAGAAGGCGAGATGGCACGCTACGCAATAGCAACGGTAACTACGGGACCTGCGGTTGGACTCGGTGCAGGCTGTGTCGTGACTTATGAACGAAGGCCACTGGAGTTGGGATTTTTTTTCAGTTCTTCTTTGGCCGACCCAGTGATCTGACGATAGCTTCCTGAATGGAGAAAAGAAGGGCGGAGCAGCCAGGACCGTTGGAGCAGATCTTCTAGCAAATCTCCCACTACAAATTATGCGACTGGACCCCGAAATGGGGGACGAATTGGGTGCCGAGAGGTGAAACCTTTCCACCTACAGTCTACAACCAAGCGGTAGAGCCCTGTAGGCCGTAGAGGACCCGAGGCAAGGGAGAGCAATAGAAGGGTAAATCTGATTCGTATAGGGGATGCTTTGTGCGAGGTTAGGCCTGTAAGTTGTCACTGTATGAGATGTCATCTGCGGTCTAGGGGGCAGAACAGCTAAAGTCTGCTTGATGGAGAGGATGATCAGCGGGCGCAAGGACGGCAATGACATCGCCGGAGGGTAAAAAAGAGAAAGGGGTCCAACCGAGTCGTAGATTGATGGGCTTATGCGCCGGTAGATCCTGTTTTCGGGGTGGCCAATCCAAGTCGACGGGGGGTTTGTCCATGTGTCGATAAAGAACTTCATATCCGTTGGGACTTGGGGTGGGTGCTTGGGGCAGTGCATGTGCAAAGGCGGCGAAAGTCACGATGAATCCCACGATACACACATATACAGATTTCCGATGATGTCGATTTGGCCACTCTGCTGGGCCCAGGACTCTGGAGAAGTGTAAACCGAAAACAGTTGGCTCGTCCAGAGTTTCGACGGTTCAACGCGGCGATGCAGGAATGGGCTGAGGGGTGCAGAATGAAGGGCGCTTAAAAAGCGCCACCGTCGGATATTGGGCCTCTTCCCTCTCTTGTTTCTCACCAGTGACCAGTCTCAGTCTTATAACGCTTGGTTAGTGATTAATCTACTACCGTTTCCGGAGTACAGTAGGTACTCTACGCGGTACACAAGCCTCTTCCCCGGGACGCCAGTACGCCACTGCATGACCTTTGTCCAGTGAGCAGGGAGGGTGTAATATGGAACATACCCTCTGAAACACATCAAGGTATTGATGATATATTCGAAATAGGACTATTCCAACATACAGTGTAACATATTGTGCATCTCTACAACATGGTGACTGGTCTCTTCATCTGACGACAGGATCGCCATCTTTAGCCCTGTCTCGAAATGAAGGTTCTCCCCGGCTCTCCTCTTCGTTGCCCAGCCTGAAGCATCAAGCAACTGAGCGACCCGCAATACGAGGCGAAGTACGGTGATCGACGAGCGTGCTGTCCAGTCGGCGAGACAGCGACCAACCCGATGGTGCACTGTTGTTAGCGCCGGGGAGGGAAAGGCAGTGACGGCACTCTACTCACTCTAGGGCCTTTTAGCGCCACCTTCTCTGGGCTCTACAGAGTACAGGGTCTACAGGGTCTACTGGGTTACGAGTTTACAACATCCGGGTTACGACGTCTAATATTTAGGCGTTGCAGGCGAATCACCGCCGTCACTGATCATTTCTCACTTTCTCATGGCCGGAGAAGTGGAGAGAGCAAGTACCCCTGTCCAGCAGGAAACACCCCTGTCTTTCCCAGTTCCGGAATCCCGGTGGCTCCTTTCCCCATGAAAGCCGCAATGACGTCGTTGATGCTTGGCAGTTCCCTGGAGAACGAATCGCTCGCCGGTCCCACGTTTTCGTCTTTCTGCTTGGCTGCTTCCACGCCTCCCCGTTGCTCTTCCTTGTCTATTCTCTCCCTCATTTTTCCCCCATCTCCATACCCTACAATGATACAATCTAATCGCCCATCACTCATGCAGTCAGGAAATTTGTCCGTAAGCCGTAATGGTCGATCATCACTGTCTTGATCTCTGGAATTCAGATCCCATGTCGGTTCTCACACGCATAAATCGTAAATGTCCTCCTTAATGACTATCTTTGGATCCCGTACCACCTTACCTCGCAAGTCAATTATCATTTATCCGACTTCCGAGTTCAATCGCAAGCCTGTCGCTTGAGGCTCATCATTTTCGCCTCAGGGTCCTATCTTCCTCGGCGCACTTGTCTTCTAGCGTTTGCACCATTCCACCATCGTACTGTACGATGAATGGTCGTCTGCCGTGGCTCCCACGTTGATGTATCTGGCCCCTTTCCCAGATTCACCATCGATTCCTAACTCGATCCGACCAAGCTCGTGTGGACCGCCGCCGCTTTTGCACGACACTTGAGTGCTTGACCCTTCACCGTCCAGTTAGATCGTGCGCGGCGTCTGTCCCGTTTCTTGACTCAGCAAAAACACGCGAAATATCGTCAATATCGTGCAGTACAGCAGCAGAGGCTAGAGAATGTGCACTTCTTCGAGCGCATGAGCGATGTGCCGCACGCCTGTACGACAATGCAATGCAGAATGCGGGCTGCGGCTCCGTTTGATTCCGGGCTTCCTGACCGCCTGGTTCAGGCGAGGGTAGCCCAACTCCCAAGGTCAGCTGCATGCTTGGTGGTGCCCACGTGTTTGGTGGATCTGATCATGGACGCGCTTCCATGTCTCAGTGTCTGCCGTCTGGTGGCTGCCATAGTGCCATTCGGCGGGAAAATCTGTGTTGATGGAGGAGCGTTTGACTGCCAGGAAATGCTGGGTAATAATGAACATGTCTAGTAGACAGACTAACTTGAACAAGCAGCACAATAAGTTACCATTGACGGGCCGGCCGGGAATCGTGATTTCCTGATAGCAGTAGAGGCGCACTGCCAGGGCTTCGGGACTTGGGTTCATTAACTTCATTTAGACTTATTATTAGAGGTTCCGAGACGCCGCAAATAACCTTCTAGAAACGTATCATCATGAGCCTCCAACCTCTGAAGAGTCTGAACATATAACGATCGCCGTCTTGGTGTTGCTGCCCCTGCATAACCAACTTCATAAACAAACGTAAGTGAGACTCCCTCCTTCTCCGGCCGATTTCCCACCCTTCATTTCCGTCGAACAGCGATCGTCAAATGATGAGCAACGCTGGGGCCATATGAGGAGCGAGGGATGTCCGTTGCGTGTCATTCCTTGACCTGCACGGGACTTCTCGGTTCTCCGATGCTTTCGCAACCAGCTTTAATCTAAAAAAAAATCTTCTCAATTTTGCCTGAGATGATCGTCATGTGGATGGGGTGGAACCGTTGAAGGGTGGTGGCATTTCGGATGCGCCTGAAGCTATGAACGTGATACTGACGATCGAAGCTGCAGGACGCGCCCCTGATTGACGGTGGAGGGTGGAGAGGGAGAACGTCGTGATACTCCGAGAGGACTGCGAACACCGCAGAATTGAGGATAGGATACATCATTCTAGCCTGATAGGGCAGCTACGTACGGATTCTGCACGATTTCTAGGAAAGTCACTTTTTTGGTCTTTTTATCGACTCGTGGGGAGTCCGTCCGCCGTCCGGTGTTCAAAGGATCCCCACCCTGCGTCTTCCACTCAACCGGTAAAAGGAAGCATTAAACCCCTTCCAATCCATCCCTTCCATCACAGGAGTGACGAGACGTGGCTGACACTCGATCCCTCCCGGAGGAATCATTCTCAATATCCACCGCCCCTCCTTCCTCCGTACCCGCCCTCATTTTCCCGCCGCCCATACTCCTCATCATCTCCCCTCCCATAGCTTCCCCCTTGGCTGTACCCCCCGCCTCCACCCCCAGAATACTCACTCCCCCCACCATACCCTCCCGCCTGCCTCTCCTGCGCATACTCCCCTCCCTGCTTCCCATACGTGCCCCCCCCTCCATACGTCGCCCCACTCCCCTCATTATACCCGCCCCGCCCCTCATACGCCCCACTCCCCTCATTACACCCGCCCCGCCCACCATACCCCCCGCCACTCCGCCCCGTCTCATACTCCCCCGTCGAGTAACTCCCCTGCCCATACGTCCCCGACCCCGCGCCCAGCTCGCTCTCCTCGCGCCGCGATTCGTTGTAGCCGCCGCGCCCGCCGTAGCCGCCCTCGTCGTCGCGGCGGTAGGTGGAGGAGCTATATTCGGGCTCCGCGCCGCGGGAGTACTGCGCGGATGAGCTGTGCTCGCGGCTTTCTTCGTTGTACCCGCCACGGCCTTGGTAGCCGCTAGAGGAGTGGGAGGCGGACTCGTTGTAGCCACCGCGACCTTCGTAGCCGCCAGAGCCGTAGCGATGGGTTTCGTGTTTGTCGTGTTTGTCGTGTTTGTCATGCTTGCCGTACTTGCCGTGCTTGTCGTCGCTTGAGTCGTTGGAGTCATCGTCCGAGTCCTTGCTATAGTCGCCGTGCTTCTTCTCTTCTTTCTCGCGGCGCTTGCGCTCTTTCTTGGCATAGTCGTCTTCGTCATCGGACTTGTTCTTGTAAGAGGAGCCGCCGTGGGTGCTGCGAGAAGATCAGTAAGTGGTCAGAGAAATGGGGTCAGGATTATGGTTGGTTAGCTGCGGGGGAAGACGTACCGAGATTCGGTCTGGTATGAACGAGTAGATCCACTGTAGCTGGTCTGAGTATGGCTGCTGTACTCCTCACGGTGACCGCCGCTTGGATATTCCGTGTGGCGATACTCCGCCTGTTCATGGCGGCTTTTGTCGTCGTACCGTCCACCCTGATGATGCCCCGACTCGCTGTACTTGGTCGTGTAGCTGCCATCGTCATGATGCTCCTTCTTCTTCGACTTCTTATGCTCGTCCTTCGGCTTGTCGAAGGCACCAGAGAGTAGGCTCCCGCCAACATCGCCGACAAGACCTCCGAGCATGCTGCCGAGGACCCCTCCGCCAACCGCCTCACCCGCAGCCTTGCCAACATGGTCCATCGGAGACTTTCCAGGGCGTCCACTTCCACTACCGCCACCTCCCAACAGGTTCTGAATACCGCCAATGGCGCCCGAGCTCGTCGCCGTCCCAGCGGTCGGCAGACCCAGCGGTTTCCCACAGCCGTGCCCCTTGTCGTGCACGCCCTCCTTATGATTGCGGCCGGCCTGGACCCCCTCGCGGCTCAACTTCCCGCGCAGATCCTGGCGCGACCGCTCGGACTCGCCGCGCCACCACTCCTCCACGGTGCAGAACATGATCTGGCGGCCCTCGTGCGCGCCGTCCTCCCCGTGGTCGCGCAGGGCGGGGTGGTGGAAGACGCCGCCGATGATGCGATTGATGGTGCGGCCGACGTCGGCGCGCTCGTCGTCCCAGCAGTCCATGAGCTGGGGGACGACCCATTTGACGATGGCGGTGGCGGTCTTGCCGGCGGGCTCGTTGAGGACATTGGAGAAGTGGTCCTTGGACAGCATGGAGTGGGTAGGGTCGGTGCAAGAGTCGTTGTTGAAGACGATGTGCTGTGCCTCACGGGACGAGGTGATGACTTCACTGCTACCGGTGGCGAGCTCGTTCTTGATTTGGCTCATGATGGGGAGGACAAACGGAGCGAGTAGGGAGAAGACGAAGAGGTTGAGTTGCTCGGTGAATTGCTCGAGAAGGTCGGGAAGAATAGGGATCTTCTCGATCGTCTCGGTGATGCTGTGCATGATCTCATCGTGGTACGCCATGATCGGATAGACCTGCGTCTTCATGATCTCGCTGATTTGGCGCGTAAACTCCTCCGGCTGCTTCGGCGAGATGTTCATGTTCTGCATCTGAGCAGCAGCCGCATTCGCCTGGAGATCGTCGGCCTTCTTCTTCTCGTCGTCGCCGCCAAACAGACCGCTGGGAAGCTTGTCGAGGAAATCCTTGAGCATGCTCCCATTCTGTTGCTGTTGAGTCGAGTTCATGGTGCCTTCGAGCTCATCCATTTCGGATTGGGTCACTTTGTCCGACACTTCGCCCATCACGGAGTGGAGGAAGTCAACACCTCCGAACGTTCCAGTCACAATCGGGTAGACGGCGTCACGAGCTCCCTGGATTTGGACCTGAGTACGCCGGCCAACGTGGGGGAAGACGTCACGCTCGCCCAGCTCAATGAGAGCCAGCTCCGTGTAGTTGGAATGCGCAGAGTAGTCTTGATTGTTGTTAGCGTTTACCAATTATTTATCATGGGTTACATACCTTCCAAGCAGTGCAGACCAGTGCCCATCAGTCGCAGCGCTTCCCAAAGCTCGTCCTTGTTTTTGCTTCGGGCATACCTGCGACCAAGATCGATGGAGCGTCCAAAGAGATCTCGAATAAGGCCGGAAGAAGTCGCAATGCCAAGGTCTTCGGAGGCAATGTAGTTCTTGAGGCCTGTACGTTGATCAATGTCCAGCTCACGGCGCTCGTCGACTGGGCCACGAAGCCTGGGATCGTAGCGACGAGCATCTAAGTTGTCCGCATAATCCTTTGGGTTATCAATGTGCTCTTCCGGACGGTAGCAGCCCAGCCTCTCCTCGGTGACTTCGAACTCGCGGGTGCCAAATCCAAAGCTAAGGAACCCGAGAATCCAGAGAAGGAGGCGGATAGCCTATGAACGAAAGCTTAGTACGGACGATTTATCAAGGACATACCAATGACATACCTCGCCGCTAACGTGCTTCACGGTGCCAACATCGATTGCCTGAGAGTAGTCACGTAGCCAGTTCCCAAAATACACGCGCTTGACGTCCATCTTGGAGAACTTCTTGCCGCCGGCCGAGCGGGCCATCAGCAAACCAAGCAGGGTGTCTTCGATGTCGCCATGACGCCAGTTCTGACCTTCGATCTTGGAGATGGAGGCAATGTTTCCGGCACCAAAGGCATTGGCAGGGCGAGCTTGCAGGATGAGGATCACGATGATGCTGCTCAGCAGGAAAAAAGAGGGGGAGATACGGATCGCCATGGTGGGGGTGATGACAGAGGTCAATGTGTGATTATAGCGCGGGGTGCCTTTTAGGCTGAGGGATGTTGTTGTGTTTGTAACTGATATGGAAGGGAGATGGGAGATAAACAAGGGAGGATGGATTTGGATGGTAGAAGGGTCCTGAGAGAACCAAAAATCAGAGTGCGGGAGAGGAGGTAGAAAGTGAAAGTTGTGTGTGGGTGAATGCGGGGAGATTGGGATGTGAGGTCACAGTATGAGCCCTTCGGTTTCACGTTGCTGCAAAGGTGGGGTGTTGCTCAGGGGTTACGTGTCTCATTTCTCTCATAGCATCGCATAGCAACTCAACATCTATCAACATTGTAAAGTAGCAACAAAACGCCCATATCAGATACAGTTCCCAGCTTGATGATTCGTCGTTGAAGTCATCCTTCATCAGAAATGTGCGTATAAGGGATATATCCATCCAGTCCTCCCCAATTCCTTCCAGCAGGTCCTGTCATGGCTCTATCCCTCTCTCCACCACCAACATAGGCTTGATGTGATGAATCCATCATTGACTACTTACTCAACCGATCGGGAAGTACTCCCACTCAGGCGTAAACCTCTCGTCCTAAAGCCACCATTAATCGTTAATCCCGGGGCACTGGGAAGAGGCTACCACGCGTCCAGCTGCCCGTCCTGGGTGGTGATGGTTCCTTCGAGTTTTTTGACATGCTCTTTCTGGTATCGCATGTGCTGTGTGGCCTTTGTGAAGACGTCGTGCTGGAGGTCCTTATGCGAGCACATTACATTCCAACACGCCGGTTAGGCTTTCTCTTAGAAGGTCAGGGCGACAAATTGTGAGAGGATGTCCCGGGATTGCTCCGGCTGCTCTTCCCATGTACTGGAATTCTTGTACAGGACCAATGCCGCTGCAGCAATGTGCTCGTGTTCCTCATCCGGCGTGCGACCATAGGCGAACATGATCACTCCAAACGCGTCCTGGAATCTTGTCAGCGCGAAGTCTTCAAGTGACGCCATGTTCAGGTACTGGGGTAGAAGGGAAACCTCGCAATGCGCCCTCACTACTCGGCCGATGCCATAGAGGGTGATCCCCGAACCCTCCTGCTTGCAGTTCTCGATGAGGAGTTGGGTTATTGGTCAGATCGTAGGCGGTTTCGGCTCGTCGTTTAGGTACCTCGAAACTAGCAATTGGCGTGAGAGGTCCATCGGTCGGCGAAGGAGGAGCTAGCTCTTCTGCGCTATCATCGATATCGCTATCGGATTCATCTGATGAAGGTGTCAGCTGATATAACTTATATCAATAGATTCTAGCTGGTAAGGTCGATGATGCGGTCCCGAGGTTCTTTCCATGACTCGTTCAGAACTGCCTCGATGTACCGGGCTCCGCTACCTTTCAGGACGGACTCATGTACGTAGTACACTTTCCTCTCGCTGTCGACAAGGATCTGGATCATATCCCCGGTGTCAGTTTTGCTGGGTTATCAAGTCAGTTCTCTTCAATGTCCGCTCAGTTATGTCAGGTTACTTTGCCTCCCAAGCTACCCAACACATGGGCATTTGCATGTTGGTGCGGTGAAAAGGATTCAGGTCACCCTTATTCGCGCTCACCTGAGCTGGTATAAAATCGGAAGCCATAAAGTCGATAAACAGAGGAACCTGGTGGATGAACGGAAGGCCGACCACTGGTTCTGCATGGAAGTTGATGGGGAAATATTGTTTGGAGATGGCGGATTTGGGGATCTAAGCGAACGATGGAATTATCTAACTAGGTGCCAGCGATAACACATATCTTCACCATTATCTCCTGTTGATAATGGTAGGGAAAGGCGGTTTGGAAATCATCACTCCTCACGCCTGGACCATCCTCACAAGCAGTCACCGGGATACGTTCTGGGCAATACAGGATAGCAGAGCATATCAAGGGGGATTATTGTTCTACAGGATATTGCACTATGAGTTTTATGCCGCCCATGAGGACTGATTCTGTAAGAAGGCTCAGATGTGCCTTCAGTGAGAATAGACTTCAGGAATAGCGTCTCTGGTGTCTTTGCACTCAATTTTTCTGGATTAGAACTTCTGTGAGGGGAATGACCCTAACTTTGAAGGTCCTGATTAGACCACCATTCAGGGGGATCAGTCGGGTAGATGGTATACTCCAGTCGTAATGCTACCTTCCCTATTACGTCTGTGAACAGATCTGTCATCTCCCGGATTATCACCTCGTAAGCTTCGTCGAAGATATATTCGAACTCCGTTGCCAAAAAAAGAACACATCACTGCTCTTGCTAACACCTCCGAACTTTTTCGTAGCTGGAGTGTTGCCATAGATATACCGGATTGCATCAACAATAATCTTATAGTCATCGTTAAGCACACGGTAGAGAGACCTAACAATGGTATGTAAGTTGCCAATGAGCCTCTTGAGGACAAACTGCTCGAGTGTTGGCATCTGGAGAACGTTTGCAAGGACATATAGCTTCGCATGCGCTAGAATATCTTGCCCAATGCTGTAAAGCATGACACGCGAATAAGCAGCATTATCGTAAAAAATTGCATCTCGGTGGTTGGGTTCTTCAGGGGGTAAAGCGGGTTCTCAGGGTTGAATGGCCACAGTGAAGCTAGCTCATAAAATGATGTGGTTTGAGCAACTGAGTCTTGTCCATCTAATTCAGTGTTAGCTTCGGAACCAGAAAGTCAACTGAGTCAGTGTACTCGAAATTTAACACAACAGATATAGATATAGCAACTGGATCCAGTATAATAGAAGGGCCTGGTATGAGAATGCGAGGACGACATTCTACCGTGGTATTCGGAACATGGGGCCCAAAATAACTCACCCGCAACGTCCTGGTCTTGAAGCGTCTCTGTCATAGCACGAAGCTTTGGCTTGCAATGAAGGCAGTTGCAAGCCCGAAGCAAAGGTTCTTCAGTCGTCAGACAGGCCTCTTCATCGGTCCAATGGCGGTAGTCCCTCACTTGCTCATAAGCACGATAGTCTTGGCGGTAAGTGAAAATGACTAGTCGCTGAACGGTAGGTCTATCGAGTGTTTTCATGTCGATAACCTTCTCGTCAGACTCCTTCCAGGACCAATCCATAATTTTCTCGAGGAAGGCAGATCCACAGGTGGAAAGGACTGTGCCATGAACGTAGAGAGGCTTTTGGTCGCCGGGAATCAACTTGAAGATAGTGTCATCGTCGAAGGCGTCAAAAGCACTATTAGCTGGTTTAGATATCCTTCTAGGCCGGCATAACTGACCCTCCCAAATGCTTGATGCTCACACTCATCGGCTCATCAACAGCTAAATGAGGCATCCTTATTAGAGACCGCAGTGCCAGTTAGCTCTAATGATCTCGGTTTGAACAGATAAATTGCTAGATTAGGAATGGATGGAAATAAGGGCATAGGAAAATGTACTCTTACTAGTAAAGCGGTGTTGGATCCATCTAACACCGATAATGGAACAATCAATGTTTCTTCCGTGTTACTGTGAGAAAGGGAAGAAAAGGCCTTTGCGACAAGTATATCCAGTTCATTTACCATGTCTGGTAGACGGAAAGAGTGCACGCTGAGAGTACCAAGACCGCGTGGGTGTTTCTCAGGAGGTGTAAGGCGAGCCAACGATGTCAGGGTACCTAAATAGTCAAACTGAGACCTCTGGTAACTGGAGGAGTTGGGATAGAAAACCAGAAATATATCAAAAGGTGACCATCCAAGGTGGCTTGGGACTGAATTGATAGAATGATGCAGATGCACTTGACAGGGCACGCACGGGTCCCTCAGCATCCACCATGGAGTGGAATAAAGAATATCTTTATCTCTAGGTACTGTAAGTTCTAATAAAGGAGGCCATTAAGGATTTACGAAGCCTTAGAGGCAAGTACTGGTAAGAGTACATACAGGTACTTTTGCAAACATCTTGTGAGTGGTGCTATGCTTCAGCAATCGGTTACATTGACCCTAGAATCTGTGTTAGGTAGACAAGTGATGGGCTTCCACTCATGGATGCTTGTATACACGATAGATCCAGATGCCGAAAATAATGGCAAATGAAGGATGCCAATTGCCAAACTCATCCTCATGAATAAAATGTGCTGATGTAATATTTTGCTGAACTGAATTCACTCACTTCACATGCTGCAATTTACCATCTGCCAGAGGCCCAGATGTGAGCAGTGAGACTGGAGACATCACCACCAGGGTGGCTATTTAGGCAAATACAAGCCATTCCGGCTTTGTCCCCACTTTTGAGTGATTTGGCCTGGCTCGTTTCCACTTTTGAGTGATTCGGGCTGGCTCGTTTCCACCTTGTATCTCTTCATACAAATCGAATATCAGAAACCAAGAAGTTATGGTAGGCTAGAGGTGAAGAAAGTTAGGCTTGTACCGGCTTGCAGGCCGAGTCAATTATAAGCCGTTAATTCAGGGTCCAAATACAGTTTTACACAGGCCGATCCGGCTTAAATAGCCACCCTGATCACCACTAGTTATGATTAGTAATCAGAAGTTGTAGTCGAGTTAAATCCACGTGATCTCACGTGATTTTCAACTTCATCCGACAACAATACGAAGACGCGACAGAGCGACGATTACAGACAGCGAGGAGGCTCGAGAAACCAGTGACAAAATGGTCTATGACTGGGATGGCAAGCTTGATACTTGCTATCGGCAGTATGTCATCGAAAAGAAATCCATTGATGAGGTGATGCAATACTGGAAGGCTCAAGGCTTCAATCCTTCGTGAGTAGAACCCCCCATCATTCCCCCAACGCGTTTTGATCGATGGGTGATTGGGCGCGTGGATTTGCATTTCTCCTCGTGGAAATGGTTAAAAGAAAAGAAGAGCAGATGACGCAGAATGTTGAATGATGCACGACTTTTCGGGAGCTCGCGCGGGCCTCTTCGGCGTTGAGAGACCGACTCTTGTGGACTATAGCGACACCATTCACATTTCCATCCATGGACGTTGGCTGACGCCTGAGGTCTTCTAGCAAACGAGCATTCCAGTCTCAATTCAAGGTATGTATTTCGATGAGGGCATGTGATCGATTGTTGACAAGCAAATAGCGATGGCACTTCCCAAGCAAGCACAATCCGGCTCACAAAAGCCCAGCGCTCGTGGCGCGCATTCGCCAGCTCTGGGAGCAGAACGAAACTCAGGCGTCGATGCTGGAGATCCTCCGTCGAGAAGGGTTCAACATCTCCTCCAGATCTCTCTCCAGGCTTCGAGGATCCCAGCGGTTCCTTCTTAGGACTCCGAACAAGACCAAGTCTGAGGAACCGACGGCTGCTACCGAAGCAATTACTGAGGATGTCCAAGATGTTCAAGATGTTCAAGATGTCCAAGACGTCCGAGATGTTCAAGATGACACCATGTCGGGCATGAATGAGAATGCTACAGATGCAGATCTCGCACAGAGCAATGTTTCCTCTGAGAACGTCAGTCTTTAGAAGTCCCATTCTTCGCGAGTCCTGTCAAGATCATTGTTAACATATCATATAGCCTGTATCCTATATTCCTGAGATCAGCCAAGCCCTTGCATCACAAGCGAACGGATACGCCCCTCAGTTGCAGAACGATCCTGCCGAACCCAACCCTACCCCGAAGCGCAAGAGACCCACCGGTGTCAGATATGATTGCGAGATGCCACTCTACGAATGCAAATCCCGTCTTGAGCTGGACAACGAGGAATATGCTGAGGTCAAGTCGACGTTCGAGAAAATCTGCCGGGAACGAGGCATCACCCGCAAGAAGGACAGCGGATGGCAAGACGCCAAGGCTACTCTCATTGAGATCCATCCGAAGCTTCGAGGGTTGCTCCGAACGGAGAATTACCCTCATGTTCCCGAACAGATCATTGACAAGCGGAACCGTGCTTTGGACAATCTGTGCCAGGATATCGCAAAGCGACTCCGCACCAACCCTCGCCAACCGCTCGCCGTTTCCAAGAATATCCTAGGCCTTGATCCGGAGCATCATCGACAAGTTCGAGATACCTTCATCGACATCCTCCACGCGCAGAATGCCCGGACCAAATCCGAGATGGGTCTTGCACGTTGGGACGCAATCAAGCAGGAGTGGATCGCCAAAACACCCCTTCTGCACGATATGGTCGCCACGGCCCCCCCCGAGAACCAGAAGGAAATAGGTAAGGCCCTCGAACTGGTTGCGAGAGAGGCACAGAAGCGCTACCGAGACAACCTCGCCAAGGAAGACCCGACGACGCGTCGCCGTCTATCCCAAGCCCTTCCTGGTCCCGGGCCCGCACCTCCGCGAATGCCGAAGAGGCACGTCCCTCTTGCTCATGACGCCCCCGCCGGACCTTCGGTGCATCCCCCAACATCCCCCCCGGCGCCCTCCACCGTCGCGATGAACGCGCTTGAGTCGCAGCTTCGCCAGGCGAATGCCGAGCACGAGGAGCGGATCGATCCCGAATTGCTTCGTGCGGCGAATCATCCCGCGCTGGCGATGCCTGAGGGCTTGCCTTCGGATGGAACGTCTCAGGGAGGCAATTTCGGATTCCACAATGCGTATCCTATGCAGCCGATGGACGAGAATGGACAGCTCTACCACTTCTCTCGAGGAGGCATGTGAGGATGGATTAAGGGACCGGTAGCATGATCGGAGACTACCGATGCTGAGGCGGAGGAGCATGATGATATCTCCTGGTCGGTGACAGGCGTCGTTACGAGGTATGAGGAGTTACAAAGGCTATGAGATATCCACAGGCGGCGTTTCGCATCGTCATGGCAAAAGTCGGCGTCAACAGACGCCTTTAATTCTTCCGTGTCCATATTCTCAGCGCTCAGCGCTCAGCGCATTAGCTCTAGCTAGTGATTCAATTCGAAACCATTAAACTTTCCAGTTCCTCCGGGCTCAATGTGCTTTTCCTCCTCCTTGGTCGCCCTCCAATTCGAGTGGGGATGACGCTCTTTCGTCGGTTCTGCAGCTTCGTCTCCCCCGTCGATAGCGTGCCCACCGATTCCGTCTTCGTTTGCGTGGCAGCTGCCGCTTCCGCCTCCGCTTGAGCAACGCTGAGCTTCTCCTCGATGGTTAGCTTGGGATATCGCTCTTTCTGGGGTCGTGTGGGAGAAAAGCCGCGAGTATGCGTCTATGTTATGTTAGTGATCTAGCTGAGATATGCGATCGTGTAGTTAACTGCGTACCTTGCGTGGTATCCTCGATTCCGAGGTTTTCGAGACCGGTTTTTCAGATGAGGAAACATCCTGCTTGGAGCCTCTCCCTTCAACCTGCCCAAGCAGCTCCAGCTCCAGTTCCAACTCCGATTCATTCTCGTCGGTGGCGCGTGTCACGTTCGACGAGCTGCTGTTCGAGGCGAAGCCGACACTCTTTCGCGGAGACTTGATGTTTCCGGCTGAATCTCTCAACGGCATCAGCGTCTCGATCCGGTCAAAGTCTAAATGTGCAGTTCGTGACTCCGATCGGTTTTTTGATGTCTCCAGTTGTTCGATCTCCGCTTCAAGGATGGCGTGCGCATGATCATCAACCAGTTCCTCGTCCTCGGATTGCTCATCCTCTTCATCGCTGTCCATCTCCCCAACGATCTCTGCCTTGCTGACCGCAGCGCTGACCGCATTTGTAAGACCCATGCCCAGCCCAAGTCCCATCTTAATTTCCTCCAAATTGATGGTATCTCCGCCTTCCGTTATCCGCTTCCTCCACCCTTCCATAAGCGCGATGGCGTCCTTCCACCTCGACTCCATCTTCTCCCATCCCTCCCTCAGCTTTAGTATCTGGTCTTCCCGTACGGCAACTTCTTCGACCGGCACGAAGTTGGGGTTCGTGAGTAGATCTCGCAAGTTCTCGAGAACGATGTCGGCGTCAGCAGCGAGCGATTCGTACGATGTTGGGAGGGTCTGAAGCATGCCGTCGATACCTCCTGGCTCTTGTCCCTCTTCAGCACCATGTCCAGTTTCAGCATTCAGCGGGGTCGATTCAGGAAGGCCTTGTAGCTCGCGCAAAGTCGCAACTGTGCTCCGGACCAGCGAAATGAGATTGTCGTTCTCATCCGCCAGGCTCTGCGAGAGCGATGTCAAGAACTCGGTAGTTTCTTGCTTCAAGCTGTACATATCATCGGTTTCTGCTCCGGCGACGTCTCCATCCTCGTATCGTCCATTCATATTCGCAGATCCAGTAGTAGGAACTCCTGGGACGACGGCTCCAGGAGTAATCGTAATGCTCCCAGCAGCCAAACCCCCACGGTTTGCTCCACGCTGATGTGTAGTGAGATGACCCTTTAACCGATTGATTTGAACATCTCTCTTCCTGACATCGTTGGCACATGCAGTCCGTACTTGAACCACCGTCGTCTTCAATCGCACCATCTCCTCCTTCATACTCCTCATCGCATTTTCGGCTGTACGGAGCGCAGCACGGGCGGAGCGTTCTTGTGCATTTGCCAGGGAAAGCTGTCGCGAGAGATCGTCCACGCGTGTTTCAAGTCGGGATATCGTGTGTGTCTGGTCGGAGGTTTCGGTGCGGAGATTCTGGAGGGTGGAGGCAATACGTTCGCGTTGGGTTTGTTCGCGCTATCCGTGGGAACAATTATCAGCTCTAATCTTGCTTCTTTGGTTCATGATAGTGCAATGCACTCACATCTCGTCTTAGAATCAAATCATGCACAAGGTTAATAATCTGCGCCATCGTCGCATCGGCTCCGCCCTCTCCTTTGGATGGACGAGCAAACTCGATGGGTTTGCCATTGCGGAGTAGTCCTCGCGCAAGGAGGAGGTTATTGACATATTGGGCTGCCGTCTTGAGGTTGTATGCATCCGTTGTCGTCATTTTGGCTTAATATGATGGATATGCAAGCTTCATCATGGTGAGAACAAGACTCTTTAGGTTCCGTTGTCGTTGTTTACGTTTGTACAAATGCGGTTTAGTGTTTCTGATGGGATATGGACCCCTGTCGCTCCACAAGAATTGTTGCCCTCACTGCCCTGGTTTGAAAACTCCCGAAACCCCGCCGCCGAGGTAACTGGTGGGTGGTGCTTGAGTGAACGGGATTGTCAGCAAGATCGAGACATAGCCTTCGCTTCTTAAGTTCATATTTAGCTTCTTTATACATTGGCATTTCTTGTTTAGAGCCGATTAGAGACTAATATCTTCACAATCCTAAGTCCTAAGTTTCAATCCGACAATGCGAGCCGTCCAGGTGAAAGAATACGTCCAGGTAAGATACTTTCAACCAAAACTGAGAGCATATTGCTACTTGACAGGCTTGAGGATGCTGTCTGACTGTGGTTGTACTATAGGGACCTGAAGGTCTTACTGTGTCTGAACTTCCAGACCCAGTTCCCGCCGCTGATCAGTATCTGATCTCCGTTCGCGCCTCTGCCACCAATTTCTTCGACCTCCTCCAGATCCGCGGGAAGTACCAACATCAGCCTCCACTGCCATGGATATCGGGATCGGAGTTCTCTGGAGTCATCCTTAAAACCCCAACTTCTCCGCCGGGGGGACAGAAGCCAGCCTTCCAGGTTGGGGATAAAGTTTTCGGTTCTGGCCAAGGAGGTTACGCCACCAAAGTTACCTGCGATGAGTCAAGGTTAAAGCCGGTGCCTAAGGGCTGGTCTTTCGAGGATGCCGCAGGAGTATTCGTGACTGGCCCGACAAGTTACGGTGGTCTCGTCACTAGAGCAGGTGTCAAAAAGGGTAAGCCATCGTACTAACCCCATTAATATATGATATGCTGACGCAGACATCATTTAGGCGATTGGGTCCTCGTCCATGCAGCAGCTGGTGGAGTCGGACTCGCTGCTGTCCAAATCGCAAAAGCCTTTGGAGCCACCGTCATCGCTACCGCCGGTACACAGCACAAGCTGGACGTCGCGAAGTCATTCGGCGCTGATTACGGAGTCGACTACCGTTCAGAAACCTGGTATGATGAAGTCAAGAAGCTGACCCCGAACGGTCGCGGGGTCGACATCGTGTACGATCCCGTCGGGATGATCGACAAATCAATGAAGTGCATCGCCTGGAACGGAAGGCTCTTGGTCATCGGGTTCGCTGGCGGCGACATTGAAAAGGTTGCAACCAACAGGGTCTTGTTGAAGAATGTGAGCATAGTAGGCTTGCATTGGGGAATGTACTCCACTTATGAGCCGGGAAGTGTCAAGGACGTCTGGGAGGGATTGTACGAATTGATGGAATCCGGGAAATATCGCGGGACAACGTATTCAGACAAGGAGTATGTCGGACTAGAAAGCGTTCCCGAGGCCTTGAGGGCACTCGGCAATCGGGAGACTTGGGGTAAGGTGGTGGTGAAAGTACCTGAAGAGAACCAGACGAAGCTATGATTGGGAATAAATTTCTGTTTTAAGTTGCGGAGAGATCGCTGATATTGATGGATGTAGACAATGACATGTATATAAGATAAGTGACGCGCTCACTTTCCATCCAGAACGAGCGCTGACGTTGTTGTCCCGTATTCATCGGATAAGACCTTGAATTTGATCGCCATGCACTTCGTTAGTAGTATCCTTGAACTCCATAT
This sequence comes from Eremomyces bilateralis CBS 781.70, assembly GCF_010015585.1. NCBI lineage: Eukaryota > Fungi > Ascomycota > Dothideomycetes > Eremomycetales > Eremomycetaceae > Eremomyces > Eremomyces bilateralis. The sequence goes on from NW_022985083.1 coordinate 293,805, forward strand.
TCATCAATTGACACTAACCTGGGGAAAAAAGGGTTGAAGCGTCGTCCTCACCCGAGTAATCGGAATCGAATGGCACCTCACTCCAACCATTCTGCTTTCGCAGGGTAGGCAGGAGATCGATACGCCGCGTATTGCACTCAAGTGTCATGCGCACACACACAATCTTCGCACCGACTCCCATGGAGCGACCTCTCTTTCGAAAAGCGCCCCGAGATTTCTGATGCCGAATGCAGGCACAAGTCGCGCCAGGCCCTCACGGGCAGCAGCCAGAGCTCTCGCCATGAAGACAAGAGGGTAGCGAAAGGTTGAAGATTACTCCGAATTTCTCATTTGTCCAGTGATCAGAAATTCTGTTCATGGACAAATAAACGCAGCGTTGGTGAGGACGACGCTTGAAGAAAAAGATAAGTTTGGAGTCACTACTGAGATATTTATTGAGTGGGAGATTCCGACCGAGTCATGTCTAACGCGTCGGATCAACAACATGCGTCATGTCCTCACGTGATCTAAGACATCAGGCTCCAAGTTTGCGAATGTTCTCGGACTTAGATGCCTTCGATCGGATCTTTCACTATTTCATGTCCTTCTCTTATTCATGTTCTTATCCTTTAATATCTAAACCTAGCGATATCGGCGGTCTTGACAGTTTCACAGGGTTTTGGTTTTCAAGCGGCTGATTTTGTCGTTGAACGGGTCTACGCTCTTTCAGTTCCTCCACTTCGAACATCTGATGTCCAACCAGCGGTCCAGATTGCTTAATAAACGCCCAATATCTTTGTGTCGGGCCCTGTTTCTTTGAATTCAATCCGAATCCGGGCTCTCTCTGATGTCATACCAATTGTAATAATCCCGAAGTGGACCACATCCTTGCCACGGACCTGATGTTCAATCAAAATGACCGGACCTTCGGAGGAGGGCAAGGCCACCACCGGTATGGCATGCAGCATACGCATCTGCAAAATCTAGGCGGCGTACATCAACATCAAAACTTTCCCCACGGAAGCCATGCACGAGGACAGAACAGTGCCCATCGGTACACCTCGTCCGGGACACCGCTGAGTTTGGCTCACCAATATGATCGACACGCCCATGAGGAGCCGTCCGGTAGTCATATTGAAGAGCTGGACGAATCGGGCAATGAACAGTGGAAAGAGCATATAAAGGCCTACAGGGAGTACATGCAATCCGGAACCCCACATTACCACGCCAAAACCTTTGCGAGGAGACCGCCTCCAGATATCGTGAAGGTCAATGCTGCGGATGAGGATAATGAGGACCCTGATGACCGAAGTCGGGCAGCCATTGCAAAACCGAAAGAGCGGTCAGCCTGGGCTGGTCTGGATTTATCAGGCCAAGGACTTCGACTTCTCTCATCCGCGTTGTTCCGGTTCGAATTCCTGGAAGAGCTTCACCTGGACCACAACAAGCTTGTTCGGATCCCCCCTGAGATTGGTCGCTTGAAGAACCTGATCCATCTGGACATCTCGAATAACCTTCTTGTTGAGCTTCCCGGGGAGATCGGCCTGCTTAGCAATCTTCAAGAGCTGCTCTTGTTCGACAACAGCCTCGAACATCTTCCGGTCGAGATTGGTTACCTCTTCCGGTTGCGGATCCTAGGGATCCGTGGCAACCCCATCGACCATGACGTTGGTCCTGAGATCAAAGAGGCCGGCACGGAGAATTTGATTAAGTACTATCGGAACAGGATCACGCCGCCCCCACACCCCGACCGGGACTGGATCGGTTTCTTTGAAACGTCCGACCAATCTCAAGAAACCTTCACCGCACTCTCCTACAACATCCTCTGTCAACGAGCCGGCACTTCCGCACATCACGGCTGTGTCCCGGATAAAGCCCTTAGCTGGGACTACCGCCGCGACTTAATCCTTCGCGAACTCGAAAACTTCGAATCCGACTTCATCTGCCTCCAAGAGTTCGACGCTATCACACACGAAGACTTCCGCCAAAGGCTAAGGGAGCTCGGCTACGCATCATACTACTCACAGCGAACCCGCTCACGCTACCTCAACGGGGAGCAAGCGCGTCTCGTCGACGGGTGCGGCACGTTCTGGAAGACCGACAAATACATCAGCTTGGCGTCCGAGACGCTGCGATTCGGCGAGCTGGGCCTTAATGACCAAAGCGTTAAGAAATCTGCCGACTATATCAACCGGGTATGGCAAAAGGACCACATCGCACTGGTCAACCTGCTCGAAAACCGCGTTACCGGTACGCGGCTCATCCTCGTCAACGCGTACATCTTCTGGAACCCGAAGTTCAAGGACGTCAAGCTCATCCAGGTCGCCGTGCTCCTCCGCGAAATCACCCAACTCGCCGAACAATGGGCGGACCTCCCTCCCGTCCGCGACAAGCGGTCCCGTCCCTCCGACGTCCCCGATGCACCCGATGCCCCCGACCAGGAGTTCGCTCCGTCCAGCAAATATACCAACAGCACCGACATCCCCCTCGTCATCTGCGGCGACTTCAACTCCGAGCCCACATCCGCCGTCTATGATCTCGTGGCGCGCGGCTCCCTCCCCGCGCACCACGACGACCTCGACGGACGCGACTACGGGCCCTTCTCGACGGCCGGCATGTCGCATCCACTCACCCTAAAATCCGCATACGGCGCCGTCGGCGAGTTGCCGTTCACGAACTACACGCCGGACTACCAAGGGGTGCTCGACTATATCTGGTACAGCAGCAACACGGTGCGGGTGAAGGGGCTGCTGGGCGAGGTGGATCGGGAGTATCTGAGGAAGGTGCCCGGGTTTCCAGACTGGAACTTTCCTAGCGATCATTTGCCGTTGGTGGCGGAGTTTGCGGTGACGCCGCGGCGGAAGGGCGCGGGGAAGATGTAGTGAGCGGGCGTAGGGTGCTTTCTTGCCCTCCTTTGGGATTGTTTTGTCATTTAGCTGTGCCTGAGTGCGGTCGTTTGGGGTTTGGGGTTTGAACTTGATGAAGGGACTTATGTATGGATTAGCGTTTCTTTCCTATGACTCAGATATTGTATCACAACCGCGTTTCTTGATAGAATGCAATGTATATGCTCTACAAGCTCGTTAATTCTTTGTATTTGGTAGGAGAACGAAGTTTGGTAATATCTGCATACGCCCTGTCGCTTCAAGCCTGGAGTTCACGCGCGAATGCACAATATTTAGCATATACCATTCGCCTTTTCAAACTATAACCCCTATCACGCAACTACAATCCGGCCCACATTATCTCCCCCATCTCCTTTCAGCATCTTCAAAACAATCCAAAATCCCTATGCCCCAGCCTCCGCCCCAGTCTCCTTCCCCTTCCCCCTGCTAGCCACACCCTGCGCGTTCGCGGACGAATAGTGCCTCGCCATCGCCTTCTCCCTCCTCGCCTTCTCCGCAACATGTCGTTCCCTCGCGCGATCCATCGCACTCTTCGGCTTCCCCTGCCCTGCCTGCGCACCGGCGGGCCCCTTCGCAAACTTCGCGTCACGCTGCCCATGCCCCGACGCACCAGGTGCACGCTGCGGCCACTGTTGCTCCTCCTTCCCTACCTCCGCACCACTCTTCCGCTCACCGCCATCCGGCCACCCAACAAACCCAACCGCCTCGACCTCTTCCTTCATCCGCCTAGTCCACTCTCTTCTGTCCCGCTTATACAGCTCCATCTTCCAGTTCTTCCACACCCACCGCCCGATCCGATGGCCGCGGAACTGTTCCTCGGCCTCCACGAGCTCCTCGGCGACGCGGTCACGCATGAACGCGAGGCCGGCAGTCCCGGTCCAGATGGCGTCGACGACGCGGCTGGCGGAGGGGTCGAGGGCCATGGGGGCGAGGTGGCCGTAAAAGGTGGCGATGAGCTTGCGGCGGGTGACGACGGACGCGTGGGGAACGGTGAGGGCGGAGACGAGGAGGGGGGAGAAGTAGGGGGAGTAGGCGAGAGAGAGGGTGGAAGGAGGGGGGAGGGTGGAGAGAGAGGTGAGGAGGAGGGTGCTGAGGGGGGAGGGGTGGGAGGTGATGGTTTGGGAGAGTTTCGAGACGTGGGGGTGCGGCTTTGGGGTGTCGGGTGGTGGACCGAAGTTGGTTGGGTTGGCGGCATCGGTGGAGGTTGGGTCGGAGGGTAGGTCAGAGAGGTGGAGGAATTGGGCGATGTCGAAGCTATCGTTTTCGGCATGGTAGATTGATTGGAGTTCCGAGGCGATGGGGCCCGTGTCTACTTCTCGAGCATAGCATCGTTCGATGAGGGTTCCCACGACTTGGTAACGATTCCGTCGAAACAAGTCGCCCATGGCTGGAACGATTTCGTTTCGGGCCTCCTCGAGGTCGTTCTTCCCGAACCGTTCTAGGACGCGAGACACGACATACATCGCGACTTCGTTCCGTGCTAGTGTCGCTAGCTTTCCCTGGAACAAATCCCTGGAGATGGCTTTGAATGCTTTGCTCGGCGCATGGGTAATGATGGTTTCCAGCAGCCGTGCGCCGACTGTCTCGTACATCAGCCCATTGATAAATTGTCCGCTGCCGCTTTCTGGTGTCATGGGGTCGTCAGGCAGTAGGCGGTAAATAATGGACGCCGAATCCTTGGCGACATTCTTCCCGAAGTTGGTCAATTCAATTTTGAGCAATAATTGAAGCGTCGGGTTCGCAACGGGATGTGTCGCAAGCGCTCGCAGCGCATTGGTGTCAAGCTGCTCGACCATGCCATACATCAGCTCCTCCATTGCCTTTTTGAACTCTTTGGACACTTCACGGGGAGCCAAGAGTTCGTCATTCTTCTGATTCTCCAATCCGTAGACCACGTTGTTCTCCTTCTTCTTGCTACGGATGAGCGACCTCGATGTGGACGGATTGACTGATGGGGATGCGTCGGATAGAGGTGATCCAGAAAGCACTAATAGTAGTACTCGGAGTGCATGCGACGCAAATCGATGAGACATGAAGAACCCGACATGTGGGCGCAATTCTGCCGCGGTATTGAGAAAGTACGTTCCCATGGATACGAATTTGTCGCCGCTAGGATCCATATCAATCTCGACTTCCGTTGACTTGGCGTCACCGACGGGGACATGCAGCTCTTGCGTTACCACAGTAGCGGCATGGATGAAAAGGGCCTCGCAACAATGAGATGCGAAGCGATGTCGGACCAGGTGTGAGAAACTGAAATTTGAAACAAGAACGATTAGCTTGAGACTCCATATTTTGACGCCAGCTGTGGTTCAGCGACTTTGGCAAGGACAGGGCAGACCAAATCATGGTAAGAACGAAATGGAGGAATACATACTTTCCACTGAACGCTCGAAACAAGGCTTTCAACTGATCCGAACTTGACAGCAAGATCATACGCTCCAACAGCCGGGAAACACCCTGGCTTGACGCAATCTTGATTTCCTTCCCTTTGGCTTCACGAAAGACATTGGTCAGGAACACTGCTCGCTCTTCGGGATCGGCAAATGTGTTGGCCTCAAGCTGCTCATCCGCGCTCTTGAAGTATGCCTGTTCAGATTCGTCTAATAGGCCATAGAAGGGCATGGCACCAAGGTCTGCTGGAACTCCAGATTCTTCTAAAGCATCTCCAGTCAGGTCCACGCGCATGAAGTCTTGTCCCATATCGTCCTTGATGGGAGCATTGTGCTTTTCAGGGTCGTATTTATGCTTTTCGGGGGCATTTTTCTTTTCACGGTCGGGTTTATGTCGTTTAACAGCCGGAACGTATTCCTGGACTTCTTGTGTGGAAAATTCTTCTTGCTGCAGCTCGGATTCTTCTTCGAGCTTCCTCTTTTTGTTCTCGGCGCGACGGCCACGCTTCTTGTTTTCGCGAGGCATGATGGATATGCGGAGGGAGTCGAGTGTGGATCCAACAGCTAAAGAAAGACAAGAAGAGTAGAGAGGGTCGTGGAAAATCTGCGCAGCAGTATCAGAAGAGGAAGAAGTGTTTTGAACAGTCTGACAATCTCCGCACTTCGTATATCAGATGTTGACAGGGATCGGGAATACGAAAGTGTCTAGCAGGAACAGCTGAAGACCATAAATGTTATATAACGGCGATACAGCAGTGTTTAAAATCGTAGTTGATTGGAGACACAGCAGCCAGAGCACGCTACGCCAGCGGCAATATTGCAATAATTCACTTCGACCTCGTCGTCGCAGCACGAATGGATCAGGCAATGGAGCTTGAACGGTGCAGCGATGTCAAATGATATACGACCGAAGATGGAACCAACCGCAAGAACAAGGTTAGGAGATTGGTTGTTCTACGCGTGGTGCGTTGTATAGTGTACGGAAGGTGTTTCACCAAATGTTCATTGATATCGTGAAGGAAAATTTTAGCGGGCCGATCTGAGGAGTGGAGCAGGGATGTCATCGATCAGTTCGAATGCAACCAGCAGTTCAACAGTTGAGGTTTCACTCCTTTTCGGCTGCAGGCGGGTGGCATCCGTATCTAGAAATAATCCCAAAATCCCAAGTTACTCTACAGTGTATAACCAAAGTTCAAAGTGTTAAGCTGCCGCCCTTGTAGAGTATCAAGATGTTGGATATTCACCTTGGAAGTTGGAACGCGTCGCGGTATCTTCCAGCCCTCTGATTGGCTGGATGTCCTGAAGCGACCTCACCTCATGCTCCTACTGTAACTACAAGGAGAAAGATCAGATGTATCCTAAACCTCCAAGACTCAATAATTCCTCTGTCTTTCCTTCAGACTAAAATATAGTGGCAGAAGTGGTCTAGGATCGTGGTGTTCATTGTCTTGATTTCTTTTATTGCGTGTCGTGCTACTGTCATCTATCGACAGGTTTCTTGCTGTGGGGCAGATATCGTGTCCACTTCGCCTGATTCATTGCAACATTGAGCCACTCCAAGGCCATTCAATTTGGTTAAAGTTACTGGGCAAAGCCATCTTATTCTCTCCCCAAAGGACTGCACTAGCGATATATCCGAAAACCAACCATCGACGGTATTGGGCTCCTGCGTCATTCGCTGAACACGCCAGCGGCGGCATCTACTACTCACCCTTCCGCCATGCCATCCACTGTCCAGTCCTCCATCCCATCATTCCCACGCGAGAATACGGATGACCGGACCTCTCGTGTAGCGGACTATGTGGATGACAAGCTGCAAACTTTAGCCGATTTGGAAGATCTAGATGCGCTGCTCTCAAATGTCCGCCAACAGCATGAGCTGCTCAAGCAACAGGTATGTCATCCGATCTGGTCATGGCCTCTTTAGTACGATATTCTATAAACCCATTGAAGAGTTGTCTCTCCATTTGCGGTTACTAGCGCTGCCACTATATCTTGACCATACCTCGTCTGGGAATGGCATTATTCCATCTCTGCGTCTCCAAGCCCTTAGATCCATCTACGGGCAACATCGGCGTCTCTGCTAACTCTCGATTCAGCTCGTTTCCGCCGAATCAAGCCTCCAAGAGACCCAATCGGCCTCCCAGAGTGGCTCCGATGATCTGATCCATCGCGGGGCGAACCTCACCGCCCGGCTTGGCAAGCTGGATCAGGACCTCCTCACTGTGACGGGTTCATCGGTTAGCGACGATGCCATGCAAAAGTTTGAGAATAGCATGGGCAAGTTACGGCAACTTGACATAGCCGATGGATATTTCCGACTGCTGAAAGACGTAGATGAACTGAGGTGAGTCCGGGATCATTCTGGAGATATTCACGCGATCCGCTCCCCGTTGTCTTCAACGCCTCGCGTACATGGACGAATGAACGGAAAATCTGACTATGGTTATAGTTCGCAATGCCCGAAAGAACTTGAGAAGTCTCACCGGTCTGCACTCGACACTTTCCGCCGTCTGCAAACTCTCAACGCAGCTCTTGGGCCTCTGCAAGTGGACGCAGAAGGCGCCGCGCCACACCTGCTCGATCATGTTGCGGACATCACCAGCTCAGTGCGTGGGACGATAAAGGAAACGCTTGCCAAAGAACTCCGCAGTATCCTGTCTGAGTGTGGCTGGCCGAGCAAGGAAGCCATGGTTCCAAATAATCTGCGCGACCAGTTCGACGAGTCCGTGCGGAAACTATTGGATCTTCAGCTTCCTGAGCTAGGGAGCGAAGATGGGATGTCGAGAAGCATGGCAGCGAGCATGCAAAGAGGCAAAGGGAAGCAGGCAGCGGTGTTGCTGCCGATCGAGGTCCTGGCCGCCCCGCTTGAATTGCGTTTCCGGTACCACTTTACGACGGGACGTGCAACGGATAGAATTGACCAGCCGCAAATGTTCCTATCCGCAGTTTTGGACATGCTGAGCACGCACGAGACATTTGTGATGGAGCATGTGCAGCCGATCTTATCCGCATACTTCGGTGAGCTTTCCACCAAGAACAACACGTTACTCAAAACATATGGCGATGCGATCTCGGCGTTCATAACCACCCTCTTACCCATGGTGAGAAAGAAAGTCAACGGAATGCTACCAGGCATCGACAAGGCTCCCCCTCAGCTGCTGAGTCACCTTGTCGACGAGCTTTTGACGTTCGACACTGCGCTCAGGGATGACTGGCAATATGACGAACCCGGGAACGGAAATGCCAATGAAAACGGGTGGTGCGGATTGGCTTGGGAATTGTTGGTGCTCAAAGGCTATTTCCCGAAATGGTTACAGATTGAGAATGATTTCGCTCTTGCGAGATACGAGGAGATTGTCAATACCTCAGGAAGTTTCGAAATCGATTACGAGGGGGTGGACGCGAACGCTACAAAGCCAACCAAGGCAGCAATCCGATTACATGACCTCCTGGAGAACACCACAGGTAAGAAACCATCTATATCACATCTACAACAGCTCTAACCCCTTCTTAGACAGGTACAGCCGCCTCCCCTCTTTCTCCCACCGTCTCCGCTTCCTCATCGACATTCAAATCCAAATGCTCGACCTCTTCCACAGCCGGCTCCACTCCTCTCTCGAAGCCTACCTCTCCATGACCTCCGGTGTCCTCGGCCGCAGCGTCCAAGGCATCAGCCGAGAAGAGCAAGCCCACCTTATGGGCCTCGGCGGCCTCGACCGCCTATGCCGCGTATACGGGTCTGCTTCCTTCCTCGAGGCCGCGATGCGTGATTGGAGCGACGAGCCGCTTTTCCTAGACATGTACCGCACGTTACAAGAGCGCGTCCGCGGCCGCGCCCCCTCGCCCTCGCCCCTTGCGAACGACACTAACGACAATGACGAGCCGAATCCGACCGCCGAGACCGACGCCGCCATGACCTCCAGTAACCCCGCAATCGCAGGTACCATGACCGCCTCCGACATCGCCGCCCGCACCTCTACCGCCGTACTCGCCGCCGCAGACGACGACCTCGCCCCCAGCACCGCCCCCCAGTCCCCCACCGCCTCCGTCTTCGACGAGACCGCCGGCGCCTATAACCGCCTGTGCGCCCGCACCGAGGGCATCCTCACCGACGCGGTGCTGCGGAACGTGCGGGAGGCACTGACCCCTTACCTCCGGACCGCGGGGGCGTCGTTCGCGTCGTTGTCGAGCAGTGGCGCCGTTTCGGGTCCGGCTCATTCACCGGCGGGGTTCGATCGGAATAGCCCCGGGTCCCCCGACGTGCAGCCCGTTCTCGCGGCCATTCGCTCGCAGCTTGGGTTCCTTGCGAGAGGGCTGGCGCCCGGTCCGGTGAGGCGGATCGCGAGGCGGGTGGTGGCGACGGTGGACACGGCGATGTGGAGTGCGTTGGTGGGATGGCGGATCAGTGGGGGAGGGGCGGCGGTGTTGATGGGAGATATTGGGGCGTTAGCGGGGACGATGGAAGGGCGGGGAGCTGGGGGGGTGGCGGGGACGGTGTTGAAGGGGGTGAGTGTGGAGTTGTTTTTGGAGGGGAAGAGTGGGGAGGCGGCGAGGGTGTTGGGTGTGAGGGTCAAGGGACGGGGGCTGATGGAGGGGGAGAAGGAGGAGGAGGAGAGGAAGGGATGGAAGGGGGAAGAGTTGGGGCTGTGGGAGGTGGAGAGGAGGTTGTTTGCGGATAATGAGAGTGCCAGAAGGGTGTTGGAGGAGATGGAGATTGTGAAGTTGAGCGTGGCTCAGGCAAGGCAGGCGTTGAGGTGTCGAGTGGAATTGGGTAGTTGATGGAATTGATCCTTATGATCTATTAAATTCTTACTAATATATGCAATTGTTTATATCTCCAATTTCGATATCAATGCCTCGTACCTGTATTTATGTAGACGTCACTGTCGATGCCCCTCTCGCTGATTGGTGGGGAGGGGGGAAGCTCCTCTGTGAATTTCCATCGTCACTCAGTGTGTTGATCCCGAAATCCAGTAAAGAACAAATATAGCCGTGATTTTGGCTCGCTTGAAGTTCAACTGCTTTATGTGCGTTAGTGCTTTTCACCTTCTGCTGCCCAAATCTTAGAGACCGTTCATATTCTTATGGATGTCCGCGAACCAGCCGACCATCAACATTCTGAGGAGGAAGCATGTCGTCCATCAAAGCTGCGCTGAAGGCAGCTAAAGGTGCCCTAGATGCTCAACAATATGATGAGGCCATTGAGAAAGCAAACGAGGTGCTCAAGTCCGATGGCAAGAACTATTTTGCGTATGTGTCAACCTGTGGCCTACCCTACTTAAAGACTCTGAGCTAAAATCCTCTCAAGGCGACTGTTCCTCGGACGCGCTCTCGACCGAAAAGGTCAGAAGCAGGAAGCCGCTCAAGCATATCAGGCTGCCGCGAAGCTCAAACCCGACGATGACCAAGCGTGGATTGGTTTACGGAGTGTTTATGAGACACAAGGGCCGAATAAACTGAAGGAGTACATCTCGGTAACCAGGAAGCTTACCGAGATATATGCCAATTCGTAAGGAACTGAGGTGTCTTTGAGACGGATAGATCTGACAATGGAGCGATAGGGATGATAAAGACCGCTGTTTCGCTGCACTCGACAAGGTCATCCAATTCGCGAAGAATCATGGAAGCAAGCTCCAATACGCGGCGGCGCTGGAGCTGCAACTTCCGGATTCGCCCGCGTACGATTGCCTCGAAGGACGGATACCGCGACCAGCCTATACGTACATCACGATCGCCGATGTACTCGAGGCGGAGGAGAAGTCACGAATCAACCGCGAGATCGGCGAACGAAGAACTAGAATCGGTGCCCGCATCGCACAAGTCACCGTGGAAGTCAAACTCGAAGTGCTTGGGACCAGCAAGCTGGAGGAGATTTACCAGAACATCATCGATTGGACAAGCGACGACGAGACACGGCGACAATACGAAGAAAGGCTGCTTCAACGAGCGGTCGAGGTTCTCGAGGTGCTGCCGCCACAGGAAAAAGGCACAAAGTTGGTGCAGGTACAGAAGCTGGCGCATGATATGGTGATCATCGAGCATCCGTTCGAGCCAGCTTGGAATATCGAGATCGAGTGGCAGGACGGCGACAGCCTAGCTGAATGGGACCAATTGACACTGCGCCAGTACATTGCGTTCTTCCCGGATAGTGGACTCTCCAAGGTGCTCAACGGTTTCTTGGAGTCCGAAATCAGCCCGTTTCCAGCCAAGGCCGCCGAAAAGAAGGAGGATACTGCAGATACTGAAGCTGAAGAAGAGACGCTCGCACCTGAAGATAGGCTGGTTATGATGATGGACGGACTTACGGAAGCCAAGCACTCGGCACTCGCGCACAGGATCATGGCGACTTTCTACTCACATTTAGAAGAGCACCAACTGGCCGTGGATATCGCCAGAGACGGAATTTCACTCACACAAGCCATCGCTGACGGGTGTGGGCTGTCAGTGCAGAAGAACTTGGACGATTTACGATGCATCCTTGCGTATGCTTTTGTCCATTACCAATCCCCGAGGAACCACCCACAAGCCAAAGCCATCTTCCACGAGATCCTAAGACGACGGCAAGATCTCACTCCCGCCCTTCTCGGCATTGGTCTCATCCTACAAGAAGAGCAGGACTATACCTCCGCAATCTCCTTCCTCGCCAAAGCTCACGAACGGGATCCCTACAACGCCCAGATCTTCAGCGAACTCGCCTGGTCCAAAGCCCTCAACGGCGACTACCAATCCGCCCTCCCCGATCTCCTACAAGCTCTCTCCGCCCTCTCCCCCACCGAACCCCGCCTTCGCGACCTCCGCGCCCAAATCCTCCACCGCATCGGCGCCTGCCAATGGGAACTCAACCCCACCCGCCTCGCCCGCAAAGACCGCTCCGGCGCCTACACAAACTTCCTCGCCTCCATCAAAGCGAACATCAACCACGCCCCTCCCTACACCGCCCTCGGCATCTACTACGCCGACTACGCCCGCGACCGCAAGCGCGCCCGCCAATGCTTCCAGAAGGCCTTCGAGCTATCCGCCGCTGAAACGTTAGCGGCGGAGCGCCTCGCGAAGGACTACGCCGATCTGCGCGACTGGGACGTCGTCGAGATGATCGCGCGGCGGGTCATCGACTCGGGCTACGCGAAGCCGGCGCCAGGGTCGCGGCGGAAGGGGCTCAGCTGGCCATTCGCAGCGCTCGGGGTGGTGCAGATCAACCGGGCGGATTACCCCGGTGCGATTGTGAGCTTCCTTGCGTCCGTGCGGATCGACCCAGGCGAGTATCATTCGTATGTGGGGTTGGGTGAGGCGTATCATAACTCGGGGAGGTATAACTCGGCGGCGCGGACGTTGCGGTATGCGGAAAGTCCGGATGATGGGGTCGAGATGCGAAAGCCGGAGGAGACGTGGTTCGCGGAGTATATGTTGGCGAATGTGAATCGGGAGTTGGGGTTGTTCGATGAGGCGATTGAGATGTATGAGGCGGTATTGAAGGGACGGCCGGAAGAGTTTGGGATTCAGATTGCATTGCTGCAGACGCTTGTTGACCGAGCTTGGAGGAATATTGAGGTTGGTTTCTTTGGACGCGCGTTTGATAGCGCCGTTGGAGCTTTGGCTGTCGCAGCGAGGATTGCGAAAACGAAACCGGATGCCTTCAATCTCTGGAAATCGGTTGGGGATGCTTGCTCAGTCTTTACCTACACTCAGGCGCGATTGTCTGAAGTGCCGTTTGAGAACATCATCGCGTTGCTCAAGAAAGGCGTTGAAGTGAGCCAGTACGAGTTCTTTGCGGACGTTGACGGAGTTGATGGCTCGTGCCTTGAAATGCCGAAAGAAGAGGACGGAGTTTCGATTACCATCATTCAATTGAGACGATGCGTCGAAGCTGCGATACTTGCACAGAAACGCGGTATCATGCACACATTGCAAGACATTCACGCGCAAGCGGTCGCCTGGTACAATCTAGGGTGGACGGAGTACCGAGCACATACGTTGCTCGAGCGATATTCTTCTGCTGAACCCCGCCTGAAGAAATCACTCCGTGCCGCCATGCGCTGCTTCAAGCGTGCCATCGAGCTCGAAGCCTCCAACTCGGAGTTCTGGTGTTCCCTAGGAGTCGTGACCACGACATTGAACGCCAAAGTCGCGCAGCACGCCCTTGTCCGATCGATCAACATCAACGAGCGCAATGTCCGAGCCTGGACGAACCTGGGGGCTTTGTACCTTATCCATAAGGACTATGAACTCGCCCATCAGGCGTTCACTCGTGCTCAGAGCACCGATCCGGACTACGCAAATGCCTGGGTGGGAGAGGGCATTTTGGCTGGCCTTTGTGGCGATAGGAAGGAGGCCTTACAGCATTTCACCCACGCGTTCGAACTCGCGGAGTCGTCATCGAAGCTCACGAAGGAGATGTTCTCGGTCACCAGCTTCGATGCGGTTGTTGACGAAGCGCATAAGAGCGTACAACCCAACGCCACGCAAGACGTCGTTCGCCCGCTGTTTGCGCTGCGCCAGCTAGGCCTCCAAGTCGCGGACGACGCTGTCTTCTCCCACCTCCGCACCCTCTACCTCGAACGCGTCCAAGACCACGAGCACGCAGCCCTAGACCTCGACATCCTCTCTTCCCGCTTCGAGGAAGAATACGAGGCCACCGAATCCACACAATCCATGCTCCGTTTCGCCCAAGCGAAAGCGGACGCAGCCCGCAACAAGCTCGCGCTGAGGGACTTTGAATCCGCGATTGACGACGCCGATCTCGCCACGCAGCTCGCGGAAGGAGACGAGGAAGACGAAGACGAATCCTCGAAAGGAACAGAAACCGCCAAAGACATGCAGCGCATCCGCCTCTCTGCCCGCCTCACCCAAGGTCTTGCCCGCTACTATCAATCCGACATGGACGGTGCTCTCGCCGCCTTCCGCGCCGCGCTGCACGACAGCGCCAGCTCCCCAGACGTCGTGTGCCTCCTCGCGGAGGTGCTCTGGGCAAAAGGCGGCCCAGGCAGCGACGAGCGCACGGTGGCGAAGGAGCAGCTGTTCGCGGCGATCGAGCGGGTGCCGGAGCACGTCGGCACGGTGGTGCGGCTGGGGGTGATGGCGGCGATCGAGGCGGATGAGGCGGCAGCGGAGGCGGTGCAGGTGGAGTTGCTGGGAATGCGGATGCGGGAGGACTTGGACGAGGGGACGCGGGCGAGGGTGGAGCGGGTGTTGGATGCGTTGGTGGAATTAGTGGGTGGTGGGGAGGCGGGGGCGGAGCGGAGGAGCGCGGTGTTGACGAGCGTGATGATTTCGCCGGGGATGCCGCATGGGTGGATGGAGGTGGCAGAGTTGGGGGAGGAGGCGGGGATGGAGGGAGAGACGCGGTTCGCGAGGGAGATGGCGGTCACGACGGCGTGGAGGGCGGTGCCGCCGAGGGGGACGCTGGGGCCGGAGGAGTTGGCGAGGGCGCTGGCGGATGAAGGGACGGTGGCGAGTGCGCAGAGGGCGGTGATGGCGGCGCCGTGGGATGTCGCGGGATGGACGGCGCTGAGTCGGAGGGTTGTCGCATGAGATCGCTACTACGGACGACGGACTACGATATATGATATGAAGCGCATCAACCACTGTAGGCATAGGATTGGACAGGCGATTAATTGTATATATGATGGGAAGAGTGGAATGTCCGCCTGCTGGCATTAGATGATAACATGCTCTATGATCATTAACTGGAATAGAAGATTGCACATGACTCATCCTTTCCCTCTGAAGACCTGCCTGCCTTGACGGAGGGAACTGTTACTAGTAGAATTTCACGCGCTTCAAAGAACAAAACTACCTCACCTGGGCGAATTTGACGCTGGATATAACATCGTGCTAGCTGCAATGCTAACGACTCGTTGCTCGCCCCAGGGTGAACACCCCCACAACAATTACCGCCAGCGCAAGGGCCGCCCCTGGCACCAGCATATCATTAGGGACCCCCGCGACGAGTTGTTGTTCTTCTTGCGTGGCCTGAACCGCAGTTTGTTTCCCCTTCCGCTTCCTCTCCACGTACTCCTCTTCATCCTCGTCCGCATCCTCGCCGTCATATCTCCTGCTACGCTCCCTGATGGTCGTCGACGGTGGCGGCGTAACCTGTTTCGGCAGCGCCGGCTGCGGCTCCACCGTCGCAGGGATCGCCGGCGCAGACGGATCGTGCACGAACAAGTCGACCTTATCCAGACGACCTTGCCGAGCGAGCGTGATGGCTTCAAGTAGGTCGTGGTCCGTCGTGATGGAAACGCTATCGCCTTCGTTATCGAGGTAGCTGAGCGCGAACCCGGAGGCGGACACGTGGCCGTCCTCGACTGTGGGAACGCCTCCGATGCCGTCGACTTCGCTGCCAAGTTTTTGGCCTACTTGCGAGATGAGCTCGGTCATTCCCGCGGATGCAATCACTTGCAAGCGGTGCATGCGCCCGCTGGGTGCCTTGAACTTGAAAGGGAAGGGAGAGTTCTCGAACGACGGGGACGCGGGGCCGGCGGC
The DNA here is from genome assembly GCF_010015585.1 of Eremomyces bilateralis CBS 781.70. Classification (NCBI taxonomy): domain Eukaryota; kingdom Fungi; phylum Ascomycota; class Dothideomycetes; order Eremomycetales; family Eremomycetaceae; genus Eremomyces; species Eremomyces bilateralis. The sequence goes on from NW_022985083.1 coordinate 309,568, forward strand.
GGAATGGTCAGGCGATTCGGCGCCGTTGTGGGAGGCGGATTCGTGGGGCATAACGCTGTCGCCTCGGTCGACGCTGGGGCGGCTGAGATCGGGGGAGATGAGGGAGCGATGATCGGGGGTGTGGGGGGCACGGCTGCCGCCATCGCCGGACATCATGGATTCGGTATCGGCGTCGAGGGAGAGCCAGAACTTGTTCCATGCGGGCCCTTCGGCGTCGCCGGCGGACATGCTGTTGATCTAGGATCATGTCAGTAGAGTGTCATGGATGGGTATCTTAAGACGGACCTGATCAAGTGTTGCATAAGTTAACTTCAGCACATCAACCATTCCGACGATTTCGCCGCTATCACCCATGACCGGCAGGTTGAGGTAATGTCCATCTTAACAAAGTCAGCGAAATTCCACCCAAATTTCAAGGCGCCAAACACTCACCATGCATTTTCCTGAGAGCTGCTTGGATGCTCATGTCCATGGGAGCAAAATCCGGATGCGGTGTCATCACACGGACAACGCTACATGTTGATGGGTCAAGCCCAGCCGCAATCACTCGAAGGACGACGTCCTTGCTAGTGAAGATTCCAGTAATCGACCCCTGATCTTGAACCAGAACGGCAGTTGTGTGATTCTCTTTCATCAGCATAGCCGCTTCCTTTACCGACGTCCGGACCGACACCGTTGTTGGTGGCAATCCAGTCAAGACAGATTCAAGGGTCGGGCCAGACATCTTGCTCCGGATCGCCTCGACGTAGGAAATGATCTGAGCAGGCTGACTAGATCCAAGCTCGGCCTGGACACCCTCTAGTGCATCATAGAGTTTCCTTGACGAACTGTATGCACGCTCCAATTTTTCCATGGCGTCGTAAAAGCATTTCGTGATATCCAAAATCCCTGAAATGTCGTGGTTTTCATCCATGACGGGGAGATGCCTAAAGCCTTTCCGCACCATCAGATCCAAGGCATCGGTGGCACTGGTGTCTGTCTTCGCGCAGAGTGGATTCTTGGTCATGATCTCTGCTATCGTGACATCGCGGGCATGGACGCCTGTTCCGACAACTCGAAAAGCCAGATCCTTGGCCGTAAAGATGCCGGCAATACGCTCGTCATCATCTGTGACGAGGACGCAGTCTTCCCTCTTCGCTGCCATCAATTGGGCCGCCTCGGCAACTGTGGTGTTCGGTTTGATTTGGAGAGCAGGACTCGGCTTCAACGAGAGAACGGAGCCAGGGGGAGCTTTTCGAGATTGCCGGACACGGGCAGTAGGGTTCTTTCGCTTGTTCATGTCGGTTTCGATGCGTCTTCGGATAGCCTGTTATTGCGTGAGCAACATTCGCCGACCACAGTCCATGTTATATAGCACACCTCATCTTTCTTCGACTGCTTCGCTCTACTAGCACTGAGAGTCGACGTCCCGAGATCGCTGCCCCCCCCATAGCTACTTTGGGTCTCAGGAGCCGGACGAGGGATGTTGGAGGGGCTGTTCGCGAACGGGACTTGCCCTCTCGCCTTAGGCGTCCCACGAAATGTTCCTGTAGCCGACATTCTGATGATTCGAAGGCGTCAATACACCGTTATCAACTCTATCAGAAGCGGAGTTGAACGGCAGACGGGTGATCGGCCAATGACGGGAGAGGGATAGAGACAGCTTCTAGCAAACAACCAATTGTTTACCCCAGGTCCTCGGGGTAAGCAACGGGTCCGTAGGAAGAGATTCCCGTTTATGGGCCGTATGCTATTGAATGGAAATTCAATAGAACGAACTCGGCTCCTCAAAAGGGACAATAGCAAACTGTGAAATCCGCGGCAACGTCCTACGAAAAGAAGAGAGAGAGATTCATACGCCCGCACGGCCCGTCAGGCCTTTCGGCGAGGCCCATGTAGGGAACTACCTAAGCTGACTAATTACATACATTGGTGCCTCGTGGCCTTGTGCCCCCATTTTCTATCTTCGGTCTTCGAACTAGCTTCTATATCTGCGGCTAACATAGGGAAATATTATAACTGTGTTAAGGGAATAAGATAGTCAGTTTGCTGAGTGCCTCTGTTCCTCTAGGTTCTGATCTAGAGTGACGCTGCTCTTACTCGGGCACAGCGTCGGGTTGGAGGGTTGAGACCATATAGTTAGTATAAGGGAATGTATAACTAGGAGAGAAGTGTAAGAGAGAAGGTGTGGGAGAGAAGGTGTAGAGGGATGTCATGTTCCTGGGTCTAGTCTTCCAGTGTCCTGGATAAACTGTATCGTTGCCGTAACTACTTCCATGTTCGGAGACCATCGTTTGATCGGGCCGTCCTTTGGTTCTGATTCGTACGCTCCAAGGAGGAAAGGTAGGTCTCTTGCTCGGGCTCCCGCCACTGTCTTCTCAAGGGATTTCAGATTGATGTGCTGGAAAAGGTGGGCTGTAGCTTCGAGTGGGGATGTGAATGTCTTGGCTTTAAACAGGCATTTGATAAGTCTCCATCCGTAGTGATTCTGCGGTTTTGTATGCATCTTGATCCAGTGTTTTCGGGTGAGTTCGTAGAGTCTTTCCTAGACAGTTTCGACTCCTACTTCCGCGGTTGCGACCTCGCTTGCTGCCGATCTGAATATAGCCGTGATTGCGCTCGCACCTAGTTTGGTGGCTCTCTCGATATGGCGGGCTACTGTCCCTGCAGAGCCCGGGAACCATACCTGAGTGTTACGGCACGGTAGCTGGATGCACACAACATACACGTAGTCAAAGATATTCTAGATTAAGCTAAAGAAGAGAACAAGAAAGGGAAGCTTTCTTGTTTACATCGGAGAGGTTGGATGAACCAAGGGTTTCAACCCATAACACTGAGCCCCATAATCGGTGGTCGGTGTGATTGTCGCCGTGAAGATCTGTCTCGCTGTTTTTGGGCTGAGTCTTTTGAGTCTCTGGAGCGCCATTGCTGCGATTTCTCCTCGTTTCGCTGTTCTTCTCGCGTGGGTCTGGAAATTGAGTTTTTGGTCTAGCATAACTCCAAGGAGTTTAATCTCTGATACTGGGGCTACCTCGTTATCCATAAATACCAGTGGCAGGAGCTCGTTCTCGTCCTGTTTCCTGCGTCTGGTAAAGTAAATGAGTTGGGTCTTATCCGGTTCGAATATCGCGCCGCTTTCTTGGCTCCACTTTTCGGTGTTCGGTAGGACTTGTTCCTGGATTCGCTGGATATTGCTCTTGATATCTGGACCTGTTACCCAGGCTGTGAAGTCGTCTACAAACGCCATCGTTCCCATATGGTCTGTTACCTTTCCTGCGACGAGGTTTGCGTTGTAGAAGAGGAAGAGGATAGGGGAGAGTGGCGACCCTTGTGGCAGACCAGCATGGGCGATGTCTATAACCGCTGATTCGGTGCCATTAACCATGATTGACGCCTTCCGATTTCCGCAGAATTCGTATACCCATCTCACAATCTCTGGTGGGATTCCTCTTTCCTTGAGTCTTTGGTATAGTACTCCCTTGTTCACTCCGTTGAAGGCGCCTTTAACGTCGAAGGTAACTAGCGATAGTATCTTCTTCTGTTTCCATGCTTGGTAGATTTGCTCTGTAACTAGCTGGAGGGCATCGGTCGTCGATCTCTGCTTTCTTGCTCCGTAGTGGGCCTTTGGGAGTATCCCGTACATTTCGTCTAGAAAAGACAAGCGTTCTGCGAGCACCGATTCTAGCGCCTTGCTCAGGGTGGTAAGCAGGGAGATAGGCCTATACGCCTTCGCAAGAGTGTAGTCTGGTTTGCCTTGCTTTCTAAGCGGGACGATCCGCGCGATTTTCCATTGCTCTGGGAGGTATGATTCTCTGGCCGACGCTTGTAGGAGGGCATGTACGTGGTCTCCTACTTCTGGCCACAGCTTCTGCCAGGCTACTGGTGGAAGTCCGTCTGGTCCTGGTGCCTTAAAGGGTTTTGCTCTATGGACCGCCTCTCGTACTTCCTCCTTGGTGATCTCCTCCCACGGGTGTTGGTGTCTTTCTCTAGTTTGGGGCGGTTCTGGGGCGTCTGCCGGTTCGCTGAAGAACTGGGTAAGGAGTTCCTTTGATATTGCCTGGTCTGTTTTCGCTAACCCTTCGTTTATCTTTAGGACTGATATCCTCCCAAACGCGCTTGATTGGGCTGGGTGGAGGAATTTTGCGGCTTTCCAGATGTTGTTGTTGTCGCTAAGGAATTCCTTCCAACATGTTCTTCGTTGTCTCCGTATCGCATCGTGGAAGGTTTTCCTAGCTACTCTGGCTTTCTCTTCTAGGCGGTTATTGGGGGTTCCTGCTCTTCGCGTTGAGGCTGCTTCGTTTCTTGCCCTTGTATACGCGATTTTAAGGTCTGTGAGATCCATTGTCCACCATCTCTTTGAGAATGCCGATGGCCTAGCAACTGGGGTGTCTTGGAGGACCGCATTTGTAACGATCTGGATTAGCTGGGTGCTGAACTCGTCGATTTTCTCTTCGGGATCTTCTTGTCCGGTGGGATTTGTAGGTTCTTTATCCCTTCCTTGGTGGTTTTTGCTACCCTCTTCCAGTTAGTCTTCCGGAAGAGCCTTCTTGGCTCGTTCGTGCAGTCGTATAGGTCTAGGTCAAATTGGGACTCGATTGCGTTATGGTCAGAGCCATATTCGATAGGCCAGATTGTACATCGGAGTATGTCTTCGAATAGCCGGCTTGATGCCATGCAGAGGTCGATCGTGGTTCCTGAGTTATGTGTAGAAGTACCCCTAGGGAAGGCAAGTTGTAATCCTTGCTTATGCATGAATGGGATAATATCCTCCCCATGGTTGTCTCTGACCCTGTCTCCTCCCCATAGCTGATCGTGACGGTTGAAGTCCCCAGCAATTAGTAGATCATGGGACGGGAATCTTACGGTCGTGTTCTCAATCAAGTCTAGTATCTCTCTAACCTGGGCTTGGCTCTCCGCGACTGTTGCTGCCTGTATTGGTACGTAAACTGATATGATAATCATCTCTCGTCCATTGATCTCCACTTCGATTGCTGTGATGTCTGGTGACCCTACGTCTATTTGCCTGGGTCGCAGTTGGTGGCTTGCATAGATCAGTGACCGCACTGGGTATCGTAGTGTCTTATGGGTTTCGTTTGGGATGAACTGTTGGAAATATGAGTGTGTAGATGGTGCTGCGACCACTCGATCGTCGTCTGTCAGGAAGCAAGATGGTTCCTGAATCAGGATAACGCTGATATCCTGTAGTGATTCGTCATTCATCAGTACGTGCTGTGCTTCTGGCATTTTCCTCATGTTGGCCTGTAGTATTCTCAGAGGTTTACTACGCATTAGATAATTCCTGGGGGACGTTTCTAGACCATGCGTCTACTACCCGGAGGGGGTCTTCTACCTGGGGGGCGTTTCTAGTCCTTGCGCCTTCTATACAGTCCGCTGCGTTATGGTTGGGACATTGGCACTTGAAGCATCGTCTGCTTCGTGGTGTTTCGAAGAACTCTTTAATTCTCACGTATGATCCCTGGATAGAGATCGATCCTTCGTTGAGTAGTCTATCTTTTTCTGCTTGCGATCTACAGAAGACCACTAACTCGATTCTTAGGTGGGCTGATGGCCGGCTGAGTAGTCGCATGCCGCGGATCTGGGCATCGTTCTCGATGCAGATGTCCTTAACAATATCTTCATCGATCCGTCGACCTGTCTCTGGGTTGCCTACTCCTGTTGCTTTGACTTTGAAATCCTCGCGGATATTCAATTTTATGTCCTGGAGCGTTGGATCGTTGGCCCACGGTAGTGCTGTCTCTATAGTTTCGACTTCCTGTTGTGATCGAAAGACGAAGCCTATGCTCTCTGGTCGGCGGTTTAGTACGGCAGTGCACTTGCAATTCTTCGTTTCGTCGGTTGCCTGTAGGGTCTTGTTCATCATTTCCTTAAGCTCCTTATTACCAGCTGAACTATATCGAGAAGCCGAAAGGTTGAGGTTAACCGTCGGTGGCCTATGGTTTTCCCTCCTTATCTGGCCGTTTCCTGGAGAGGGAATACGTGTCACGACGGGGTCGGAGACGGAACGAAGATCTGGGATGGTGTCTGGTGGTGTAATGGCGATCGATGGTGAGAGCATCGTCGAGGAAGGGACTGTCAGGCTGTTCGATCCTGCCGCGGCAATTGCGGCGTATGACCCCGTTCGCGCGCTTCCCAAGGGGCTAGCTATACTAGGCTGGCTAACCACGGTTTGTTCTACTCTCTCTAGAGTTTGTCTCAAAGTATCGATCAGCTTCTCCATATCCTGGAATTTGTTCGTGACGTTCTCAAATTTGTTGGTCATGCTGTTTAGTTCGCCTTTCAGCCTTTCGTTCTCGGTTTTCAGTTCCATTGTCTGTGCTTTGATTCCTTGTTCTAACGCGATGCCGTCTCGGAACATCTTGGTAATCGCGTCACTCGAGCCGTGATCCTTCTTTTGGCTAGCCACCATCTCTTGTTGCAGTCGTTCGTTTAGCTCCCGGGCTCTGGCCTTTGCCATCCCTTGGGTTACCTTTCCTGCTCTCGTTGTGACTCCTAACGCCATAGGGGTCGATCCTGTGCTTGGCGGCCCTGGGGATGTCGGTGTTACTGTGCCCCTTCTTCCTGGAGGCGCCCTCGTGGGGGGGGGGGGGCATTCCTGGTAGTCCTTTCTATTGCCCGGGTTCCTACGTGTAGTATGGTATAGGGCTTCAGTGGTCGTTACCACAGATGATGGCCACTAGTCGTGTAGGTTCGTGATGCTCGCCTGTTGCTGGTTGTGTGCGCTCTTGACGCGTCGCGACGCGTTTATTTGGTTGCCGATCACCTTACCTTCTCACGCGTATTACGATACAGAATTTCTAGTGCTTGCTATTACAGACTATAATAACTAGTCACGCAGGGAGTTCTCCCTACGAAAAGAAACAGGAAACTCGGATTCGACGTTGCAGTGGAAATTGAGAGCGAATCACATGACAGGGATCCTGGCGTGCCTGGTGGGCCTGGTGTAAACAATCTGGACCCTGGTCATGTGACAAAAAAAGTGTTGTAATTTCCAGTCATGTGACTCACAGGAACCTCGGAAGCAATATTTTTCCGAAGGACCGACTCAACTCTTGGCACACATGCAACTTCAATATTGAGGAAGTCGAAAGCGATACACCATCACTAGCAGTTCTGACATCTTAAGAGCCTGACATTTCGAGCTCTTAGGTATCAACAGTGAGTGTCTCTGATTTCCCCATAGCGACTCAATTCCTATGCTGACCGCGCCATAGTCCGCCATCATGGTCAAGAAGCGAGCGTCCAAGTATGCAGAACCTATCTCCCCGACTATCAGCACCCGAAACAGGGCCTAACAGGATCGCAGCGGACGTAACAAGAAGGGCCGCGGCCACGTCAAGCCGATCCGATGCTCCAACTGCGCCCGATGCACACCCAAAGATAAGGCCATCAAGAGATTCACGATCCGAAACATGGTCGAATCCGCCGCCATTCGTAAGCCTGCTCATCCCCGGACGACCGCGTAGCGAACGTCGCTGGGATTTTTGATCACGAGGAGGAATCGGCGCTAACCACCGTGCGAAATATAGGGGATATCTCCGATGCCTCCGTCTTCCCCGAATACACCGTCCCCAAGATGTACCTGAAGCTTCAGTACTGCGTCTCCTGCGCCATCCACGGCAAGATCGTCCGGTATGTTCGCACTGAAATCCGCCGACAAGGCACGATTCCACCCAGGAACGTTAAACTAATGAATTGGCTCCAGTGTCCGCTCCCGGGAAGGTCGCCGCAACCGTGCTCCCCCGCCACGAGTCCGATACAACAAGGACGGAAAGAAGGTCACCCCGACGCAGGCTGCAAAGGCTGCCGGTGGTGTCCCGGGTGCTGTCGGTGCGTAAATGAGGGTGGAGAGGGAATGACGGATCATTCATCATTGAGGCGTTGGGTCTCCCATGTCTGTGTGGGGTTTACAAAATCTGATATTGCACGGCATGGTTCCTTCAAAAATGAATGAGGGATGGACATTGCATGGTTAGCACTGAATATGTAAATTCATCGCAACTGGCTCATGCTTGATGAACCTATCCATGTGTGAGTGATTATTGGGATGTGTTGGAGACGCATTTTGTGAAGCCCATACCGGAATCCCGTCTCCCCATGCACGAATAACCAGCCGATTATGAGCCAGAACATACAAGAAAAACATAACCGTAACATCCATTCGATTTATCATACAGGAAGACACATATCCCATCATCAATCACTCCTCTTCTGCGGCAGCGCTCCACCCTCATCCGCCGCGCCCGCCAGAGTCTCCCCTGTCACATGCTCATCCTCCTCCCAATCCTCCGCATTCTCATCCCAATTATCCACCTCCTCCTCCAGCGTCGGGGCGCGCGGTGCTGCCGGCGATCCGACGCGCTCCCCAAGCTCGAGGTCTTCTTCCTCGCCGGGCGCGGGCTGGTAGCCTTTCGCTTGGCGTTTCCGCTCGAGCATGCGCAGGTGGTACCAGGTGCTCAGGGCGATGGCGAGGCCAGAGCCGAGGATGTTGGCGACAATATCGTAGAGGTCGAAGGTGCGGCCATTCTGGAGGGGTTGGGGTTTAGTTTCACGATGCAGAGAGGTAGGGTGTGGGGGCTTACAGGAAGGGCGGCCTGGATGAATTCGGATCCGATGCCAAGCAGGGCGGGGCATACGGCGATGGTGAGCTGCAATGTGCGCCGGCGATTTGTTTCGATGGTCCAATAGAAGCATAGCTGAGTGACAGGTAAGTTTTCGGCTCGCGGGGGGTTTAACTCGGAGGGAACAGCGTACTGTTAATATGAAGAAGGTGAGGAAATGGAGGACTTTGTCGCTGCCCTTATACTCGGGGATCTGATTCGGTGCGAGGCCTAAGTAGCCCGCGATGAAGAGCAAGACGACGAATCCGACTATGCATGGACGGTTAGCAACTGGCTAGTATGGTATTGTGCAGGTTATCGTGAGGCTGAAGGACGGGAGTGAATGTAACGATATATATCCCATGGACACGCAAAAGGTACAATAGCGCTTCGGAGAATTGACACCGGATTCATGCTCGACCATAGCGAATCGACGGATTGTCACGGGAGGAATTGAATCCTTGAATGCATACCGGCTGGCTGAGTCCGTATCCGCATGGTGGCCGGGTGGAGGTGCGGGTGCCTATAACTGCATAATAGATAGGAACGGATTGAGTTAAGGGCGTAGGAGTGGGAGAGACGAGGGATGACAGGAGACTATAGAGGAGCAGGAGATCCGACAAGAATACTAAGGGCTAAGAGTTGAGAGGAGAGGAGCTAGCAGGAGGATAGGACGATGCCACACGACAAGAGATCCAGGTGTGATGTGGTGATGAGCTGCACGACGTATGACCACATTGACCAGACATTCAGCCTTGTGCCTTGGAGCCTGACGTGGCTGAGTGTGGCGTTGTGGCACAACCAATCAAAACGCTCCTTCAGCGCTGGTGTGTGCTCTCAGTCAGTCACTCACCCTCCGCCGACTTCATCCAACATCACCCATAGTTCCCCATACCCCGATCCCCCAATTATTCCATCGCGAATCCACCCTTATCCATCGATTTTCCTCTCCGAATCCTGCTGGCTCATCACTGCGACCCATGACCCTTCAATGCTGAGCCTTTTTTCCGCCCGGCGCTCGCTAGAATCGCCTTTGGAGCGCCGCCCTTTGTCGGGCCCTGCACCTCCGCGAGGGGTGTGCCAAGCACTGCGTCGGGAGCATGTACACCGCGAATAATCCCCTCTCGCAATCGCTTGCATCGCGCCAACCCCATTATTCCGCCGTGAGAAAGTCGGGCTCCTTCTCCGGACCCCCCAGAATTCGGACGCCGATCCTGAACGATGCGATCATCCATTCGGGCCCGGGCTCCACCAGTGCCGGCACGGGGGCAGAGGGATTAGGGGAAGAGGACCCCCGGTATGCGCAGTTCCGGGACCGATATGCGCAATCCGAAGCGCGTTTGTTCGCACTGTGTCGCGGCGAGACGGTCGTGTCGAAAAAGCGAAGTGCGGACGAAATGGAGGGAAGTTTACCGAATGGACAGAATGGACATGCGGAGGCATCATCAAGACCCGCGAAGAAGGCCGCACGGACAATTGATGAGGACGACTATGGAGACGACGAGGAGGACGAAGAGGGCGAGTCAATCAAGAAATCCCCCTTATCGCCGCTGCATACGAAAGGGAAACTGCCCAACAACGTCTTCCACGGGTTCGGTTCGCCAATGGTTCGAGTTGCGTCATCGTCGAGTGCGGCTGCGGAGCAGGCTGTGCAAGATCAGAGCAAGCTACAAGATGAACTACGCAAGCGGTTAGAGCAAGATAAGAAGAAGGCGGAGGAGGCGGCGAAGCGGAGTTGTTTCACTTTATACTACACCCTGGAAACCGACCGAGATGCGATGCTGGAACAACAGAAGCTGGATGAGCTGGATCGGCAGATCGAGAAAGAGATGTCGGGACAGCAGGCGGGAGCTGGCGCATCCGGAGACAATGCCGCGCACCAAGGCGGGTCCTTGAGTAGCTCAAACCTGGGCGCTTCTAGTTTGACCCTGAAGCATCTCATCAAAAGGATCGATGCCAAGCGGGGGATCGTCCGAGCAAACGACGCCCAACTGCGAACCCTCATCAACGAAGTGCGGAAAAACAGGAGTAAGTGGGCGAACGAGGATAAGGTCGGCCAGGAAGAGCTATACGAGGCGGCGGAGCGGGTCCTCATCGAGCTCAAAGCACAGACCGAGCATGCCGCCCCTTTCCTGCAGCGCGTGAATAAGCGCGATGCACCGGACTACTACAACATCATTAAAACTCCGATGGACGTCGGGACGATGTTGAAGAAGTTGAAGCAGCTTCAGTACAAGTCCAAGAAAGAGTTTGTGGATGACCTGTACCTCATCTGGTCCAACTGCTTGAAATACAACCAAGATCCGAACCACTTCCTGCGGAAGAAGGCCACCTACATGCGCAAGCAGACCGATAATCTCGTCAGGCTCATCCCGGACATCACGATCCGCGATCGTGCCGAAGTCGAAGCTGAGGAGCGGCGGCAGCAGAACGGTGATGTGGATATCGATGGCGTTGAGGATAGCGACGACGGTACTTTTCACATGCTCTGATATATCTCTGACCCGTGTTGCTGACACCGTAATTCCAGAGGAACCCATCATGGCGTCACGCGGCAGAAAAGCGCCCAGTAAAGGCAAAAAGGGAAGCACTGCTGCGCGAAAAGCCCCTCCAGGTGGAAGCGAAGAGACTCCAGCGACTGAGACCAAGCCATCCGTTCCACCTACTCTAAAGAACGAATTCCTTCGAGCAGATTCCGATGCACCAGTGGAGAACGGGTTCACCACGCCGCCTCCTGGGACACTGACCCCATTAGGCCCCCATGGCGTAACCGGTAGCCAGGTTGATGGTTCCGATGCCGACGGCGGGGCGAGCTCCTTCAACGATGTGCAAACCGGTCATATCGATGACGCTGACATTGATGATGCCGAGTATAAGACATGGAAGCAAGTGACCAAGAAGGCGCGAGCCTTGGCTGCAGCCGAGAGGAACCGTCTTTTTCGCGGGAATGAAATTAACCCTGAGGAACCAGCGCTCCTCCGTAGCAGGGCCGGAATGAGAAGGTGGCTGCGCGGTCGTAAGATTGCAAGCCAAGAGGGTGAGCCGACCGATCTCAGCGTGCAAGCGGAAGCAAAAGAGTCCACGCCGGGAATGTCGGGCGAAACGCTCGCCGAAGGCATCGAAGAGGAGGAAGAGCTCGCTCTCCCGGACTATTACGACGTCGTTTCCGCAATCCCGGATCTCGACGATCGACTAAAGTGGGAAGTTGACGCGGATGGCCAAGTCGTTGACCAAGCTGAAGAATGCCTTCGTGTTGTACCTCCGGGCACGTTTACCGCTCCCGAAAGCGCACTGACCAAGAAAATGGATGCCAATATGAAGCAGATTCAAGACACTCGGAGGGTGTGCGCTAAGATCGGCATCGTGAAGCAGATGCAACAACAGGCCCAGGTATGTTCGGCTCAGTAAAATACTATCTTCAGCTGCTCGAAATTGAAGTAGTTGCTGATGACATCACAGATCTATCAAAATCAGTTCCAGAAATATGATCCGATTCCTTTCCGCGAGGCGGACATCGGGACTCACGTTGTATCTGATGATGGGCCGGTCATGAGCCCCGAAGTATGCCGTGCCGCCATGCAACGGAGCGTCGCCAAGATCTTCTTCCATGCCGGATTCGAAGATTATCAGCCCTCCGCGCTCGATGCTGTGACCGATCTAGCCGGGGACTATTTCAAGAACCTCGTCAAAACCCTCAATGTCTACAAAGAGACTCCTCAAGTCAAAGTCCCAGCACCTGCTGGATCGGAAAGCGAACTGATCGCTCAACCCCGGTTCACGGATGAAGAAATCCTTCTGCACACGTTGGATGTAAATGGCATGGATGTCGGTCAACTTGACACCTATGCGAAGGACGAGATGGAGCGGCTTGGTGTCAAATTGGGAGTGAGCCACGAGCGAATGAAGGCGCATCTTGCGGAGCTTCTCGTAAGTTACGGTGAATATTCAAAAACGGCAACAACTAACATATGCAGCGTCCTGCAATCGACCCCACGCATGGACCCGACGGCGCAGGAGCCTTTAACGATGGCAGTGAACAGTTCGTCGGTGGAGATTTCGCCGAGGACATCGGCGAAGACTTCTTCGGGTTTAAGGAGCTTGGACTCGATCGCGAGTTCGGTCTCAGCACTCTTTCGGTTCCTTTGCATCTTCTCAGCAGTCGTCTTCACCAGGGTTACCAGAGCCAAAACGCAACGTACGTGTCAATTCCTACGATACCGCCATCAACTCTATCTAACGCCCACCCGCAGCACAACCCCAATGACCGGCGAAACCTTACCCCAACCCGACGCCTTCAAGCCCATCACCGCCGAAAATATCACCGACGAAATCGGCCTCATCCACGGCTTCTTCCAAGACAAGCTGCGCGCCAACGGCAACCAGTCGCTCATCGAAGACGACGACCTACCCCCCAAGCAGCGCTTCCCCAAACCCCGACTGCCGCCCACGGGCAAGATCACCAGTCCGCGGAAGCGCCCGATCCGCGAGCAACAGCAGCTAGCGAAGAAAAAGCGCAAGCTCGAAGAAGGCAAGGACGATGCCGGTGGGGGCGCGGGCGCGCAGCCGTCCACCAACGGGATCACCAAGACGGCGAATAAGGTGGCGGGCCGGATGCAGTTGAAGATGCCGGAGCCGAAGGAGCCGGCGGTGGACTCGGCGCACGATGATGGGAGTGTTATGGGCATGATGAGCCCGGAGAGCATGTGATGAGGCGGTCGAATCGGACCCGCGGCGTTCTGCGATGTGCGGATTTCTTGTGCGATGTTTCCGTTGGCTACGTGAGAGAGGGACCCAGGCCTTCCGGTCCCTCGTGGGCGTGATGGTTTTTTTCAATATCCTGCATTGGGTTGGGCATTTTCATCGGACGGTTCGCATCCCCGCATGGCGTCGCTCGAGACCTCTTGGTCGTCGACATCTCCTGGTGTTTGAGCACCGTCGCGCTCCGATTTGCGTTTCTGGGGTTGGATGGATCATGAACGGTCGATCGACACGGCATGGGCGAGAAGATTTTGGGGACGTTTCCCCTGCGGCGTTGGGCGAACAAGCGGATATTCTGAATCGGCGGCTTTTTGCGATATTCCGTCGTCCTTGATGGCGAGCGAGTTTACGCGCGCTTTATCGATGGTAGACGATCCTGGATTGATTTACGATGCTTTTCATGCTCGGAGATGCACGAACAAGTGAGGAGAGGGATCCTTGGCTTGGTAGTCAATGCATCGCGAGTCAGTGGGCTGTACATAAACAAAGCAATGCGAATCGATCAGTGTATTATATATTGGGTCTCTTGAGGTGACCTACACTTTGGTATCCAAGAAGTGGCAATATATATACGGTATGGTCCAATCTACACGTCTAGATCTCTACATCCTTCGCCACAACCTCTATTGCCTTCACCAGCCCTTCCACTGTTCCCCTTCTAGTATCTCTAGCGACCACCACTCTAATAAACTTGCCGTTAGGCCCCGGCGCATAATCCACCATGAAGCCTCGCTCAACTAGCCTTCTCACAATCTCCGCGCTAAGCCGTCCGTTATAGTCCTCATCCGCACTGAGCTCTCCGTCTTTCGCCCAGTAGAAGCACACCTGCAGACACGGCAGCGGCTTCTGCGAGATCAGGACAAAATTCTTCCGTTCGGACAGGAGCTCGTATAAGTGGCCAGCAACGTCGAAGGCGTCCTCGAGGAGTTTCGCGTATCCGGACGTGCCGTAGTAATTCCAGCCGAGGAAGAGTTTCAGGGCGTCGCCTTTTCGTCCGCATTGGGGCGTTAGGTCTGCTAGATCGTAGAACTCGCCGGACTCTTCTTCCTCGTTGTGGAATAAGCTGTGATGAGTTAGGGGAGGTGGTCCCATGGACGGACACTGTTCAGACTTACTATCCTGCCTTGAGCGTGCTTGCAGCCTTGAATAACCTCAAGTCCCTGCCAACCAGGAAACTACAGGTAACCGGTACTCCGAGCATCTTATGAGGCGTGATAGCCATGCTATCCACATCCTCTATCCCATCAAGTCTTCCCTTTCGCAACTTCTCCGAAAACAGCACTGGACCACCCCACGACCCATCAACATGGCACCACAATCCCTCTCTCCGCGCGACCTTCGCGATCTCCCCGATAGGATCAAAACTCCCCAACACCGTCGTCCCAGCTGTCGCATTCACGAAAAACGGCAGTTCTCCCCTCTCCTTCGCCGCAGCAATCTCCTTCTCCAACTCCTCCACAATAATCCTCCCCCGCTCATCCACCTTCACCGTCCGAACGGCCCCAGACCCCAACCCCGCCATCACACACGCCTTCTCCACACTATAATGCCCATGCTCGCTCGTCAATACCACCAACCTCTTCCCCCCCGGCACCGCGCCGTTCCCCCCCTCCTTCGTCTCCGGAAACATCGTCACCTTCGCAATCAACATCGCCAACTGATTGCTCGCACTGCCACCATTCTGCGCGACCCCGCCAGCGAACCGAAAGGGGCGGTTCCCCTCCGCATCCACGGCATCGCGGTCCCAGCCGACGAGCTTCGCGAGCGCGAAGCTAGTCGTCCGCTCGACTTCGGTGAGCGCGGGCGACACGTGGGCGACGTGCAGGTTGGTGTTGAGGGTAGCGAGGAGGAGCTCGGCGGCGAGGCCCGGGGCGTTGGTGGCAGCGTAGAGCTTGTCGAGGAAGCCGGGGCTGAAGGTGTTGACAGAGTAGGAGAGGAGGAGGCGTGCTAGGGAGGTGAGGCCGGGGGGGCCGGTGCCAGTGGTGGGGAGGGAGAGGTTGAGGAGGGAGGTGATGGAGGGGGAGGGGTGGGGTTCGACGAGGGTAGTACGGTGGGAGATGGGGGTGTTTGTGTCAGTAATGCCGTTCGTGACGCCGTTACGAGACGGGGCCAGGTCCGGGTCCTCGAGGCTATAGCGGAGGGAGCCGGGAGTGGAGACTGGTATTGTCAGGCCTTGACCGGATGGGATGACTTTGGTATCCTCGTCCGCCGTTTGAATGAATGGAATTATCAGTTGTTGCAGTCGCGTCAAGACCTGGTAACTTGTTAGCAATGCGATATCAATATAAATTATCGACCACAGACTGAATAAGGCCTCGGTACTTCGTTCAGAAATTTATTCACCGAAGTACACAGTCCTTTGATCTTGACTGGGACGATTGGGGCATTCATTGTACCTCTGCTACCTCATCCGCTCGACTTGGACTAATCTGCTCCTTGGACAACATTCTACGCCGCTGAAACAACTTTGGTATTGTATGCGAATCTCATATATACCCTAGGACTTTTTGAAAATATTTGACAATAGAAAACCGCAAGACTTGGGATAAATAATAAATCGGTAAACGAGATGTTCGAACAAAAATACCACCCCAAGAGTTGTATTGACTTAATTTAATTAGCTTGCCCCCCAATTGTGCGCAGTCTCTATTTATATTGGGGGAAAAGTCGATGATAGTGCTTGGTATTCGCCGCATCATCCATCACGGTATGGTACGCTACCATCACATCACACCATTTTATGCCACTTGCACCCACGTGGAATCCCGGGAAATCTGGGGATTCGGACCTGTTTAGCCGAGCTCAAGAGATGTGAGCGGCAAATACTACGTACTATTAGGTAGCAATATCACTGGGATAGTTGGTCATGGAGTCATGTACCCCGTTGGAAAGGTCTCTAGCATATATGATGACCAATTTTTTCCTATCCGAAGTCTCGAATAAATAAATTCGCCACACGACTAAGTTCAGCCCTACGAAGAACTTGGGGAATACGGATATAGAGAACCGGAGCCGTGGACCTCCTGGGCTTTGAACGCTGACCAATTTACCATTCCTCCGATTGCTACTATTCAATTACCGGCATTTCTCCATAATGCTCTGGGGATGAAGAACGATACCAGTATTAACAAGAAACATCCGGGAGCAATCCCGATCTCCAAAAGCAAAGAGAGCGATACCAAGTCCATGTTATAATGACTGTTGAAAAATGGAAGAATACCTAGGTCGAATACTCTATGTGATGTTACATGGCACGTCGAATCCCGAATCCTCCTTGCGTGGGCCCAACCCAATGCGTATGCCTCTCCTCGGGGTGTACATCCTAATAAACCTTGGATCATAGCCCCCCATCGCGCATCGCGGACACAGGTATGAGGCCTTCGGGGGTCCACCGAGCGAGTGCACGCGGATCGTGTTGGTGGGCCAAAATTTAGGGCAGCTTATCAGATCCAGGCCTCGGGCGCAGGAACTCTGGATCGATAGCCACTGATGGCCACATATACGTGAAGAAATTCGTTCTACGACACACATCTCCGTATGTACCGTACGGTTGCTCTGCTTCGACGGCGGTTCTCGGTTGTATTGGAGCCGGATCCTCGGTTTTGGAATCGTATATGGTTAGCCGTGGTACCACTAAAAAATTCGCAGGTCGCCAAGGGAGTTCGATGGTGTTCCGCTCAGATGCGTCCAGGGCGCGGCAATGTGGACCGTCCGGATCGAGGATCGGCTGATATCTTGCCCAGTATGACAACAATTCACCTCGAGCGTCCGGGGATAGGAAGAATATGTGATCGCCTTGTATCGCTACGTTGTCGGCGGACTTCCAGAGAAAATCGCCGATACCCGTCCTCCACAACTGACCGCTGATGAAGAGATGGATCTTGCACACGTGGTGATGCCCATCCACTGGATGGATGGGAATGCGAAGGGGACCAATCCAGAGTCCTGATACCCAATGAAGTTGTTCGAATGTTTCAGCTTCGGCACAGCGTGGACAAACTTCGATGCTACACCAACATGCTGGGGGCACGGATCGGAATATCGAAATCGGAGAGCGCAACTCGACCTTAGGAGGGCCTCTTTTATACGCAAGGTTGAGTTTTTGGCCGATGAATGGATGGCGTATGTTTGTAGGGAGCGTCGCTATCTTCCTAGCTCGGGGTTCGACGTTGGCCGTGCATCGTATTACTTTCGGTGACTGTATGAGTCTTCCCCTCGTCGAATAGTTGTCAGTCCGTGACCTGCGCAGCCGGGTGCGAAACGATCGTAATCCTGGCATGGTAACGATAGGCTTGGTGATGATAGTTCACTTCGATTCGGTGCCTGAACTATTGTCATCGGGTGAAGGGTTGTGGATCGTCTGCATGAGGTCGTAGAGCTGAACAAGTTGCTCGTCTACGTATCCTGTGTCAGTACAAGAAAGAACGCCTTTCGATGGCTTGGGTGGTAAGGCCGACTCACCACTCATCTTCGCCATTTTCCCCTGATCTAATTTCTCTTCTCGCCAGGACTCTCCTTCGAGGGCTTGGGCATATTGCTGCCATTCGGAGAGGAACCCGATCTTGCCAAGGTCAGCAAACACTTAGGGAGTATTCATGGACAGGTGACCAACTATATGCACGGGGTTTTCGACGGTTTTGTGAGCCCGAAACTCGCTTTTGACATACTGATCTCCCAGCATCCGCATGTCTGGATGTAGCTTCCGGCGATGAGCCCGAAGAATCCGTCGGTATAAGGGGATCGGTGGCAGCAGCGCTACAGAGGATCTTGCAGTGGCCAATTGAGCAGCCGATGCTGCGGTGGCCATCGTCTTCAGACTTGGTCTCATGGTTCACGATTGACTTGTCCAAGAAGGTGAATTTTCTCTTTTATTATTAAGATGATTCATGATTCCAACAACTTTTCATCAGGAATACATGAAGCAATGCACCGAGGTTGGGGGAAGCACCGAGTATCACGTGATTATAGAATTGCTGAGATCCGATTGGTCCAATCTGTGGCTCCCTTCACGGCATTTAATTATCAAATATTAACATCCTTCAACGACATCCATCATCTCCACAAGCTTACCAGTGCCTACCATACCAACCTACCTATTCAAGTTGTTTCTACACAGATATATTAGTAGGATTCAGCGTTGCCCCACATCTACATATTTTCCTCTGATGCCACTAAGGAGTCGACATCCAATCCTAAAGCCAACAATAATAGGACATCTGTTTGCCGGACATTTCTTTGTTCAATCTCGAGACAATGCTTCCTACTCCCTCTACGAGTCATGTCAATTTCAATCGAGTCTATGAGCCAGCTGAAGATTCATTCTTGCTACTTGATACTCTATCAGCAAGCTCGGAGATAAAGTTTCTCTCTGAAAGATTCAAGACATCCCCTCCACCTCTGATTATGGAGGTCGGTAGCGGATCAGGCGTTGTGCTTGCCTTTGTGGCTGCACATGCCAATCATATTTTCGGTCGTTCAGACTCCATGTTTCTAAGTTCCGATCTCAATGTTTTCGCTTGTCATTCAACCTCGAACACGGTTCTGAAGGCCATTGATTCCGCAAGCAGCCTTGGGGAGAAACGTTCTTTGTTCCTCAACTCCCTCAACGCGGATCTTTTGTCATGCCTCAAAGCGAATAGCGTGGACGTTCTGATTTTCAATCCGCCATACGTGCCCACTTCCGAGGTGCCGGAGCGTAAAGCTAGTCTATTTCCAGATCCGGTAAATGAAGCCCCGGTATCGTTTGATGATGAATCGCATTTCCTTTCCTTATCATATGCTGGCGGGGTAGATGGAATGGAGGTCACGAACCGTCTCCTTGAAGATCTCCCCCGGGTCCTCCACAGAGCTCATGGAGTGGCATATATACTATTGTGCGCCCAGAATCGACCAAGAGAGGTACAATCCCATGTGAAGGCATGGGGCCCTTCCTGGGAAGTGGAGATCGTCTCCTCCAGCGGCAAGAAAGCAGGATGGGAAAAACTGGTTGTTCTGCGAGTTAGTAGGGCTGGATGAGCTAAATGGAGATCGCAAGGGGATTTTCGGACGGTGCACACTCTCATATTCATTGCGTGGGGCAGTCCACGGAGACGTGTCGCTGGATGCGGCAATGCCAGAGTGCTAATGGAAATCATTCCGAGTAACAGTCTTTCATACTGTTTAGTATGGCTTGGCTTCGACTGTCAAAGAAGCATTGATGCGATGCAGGACATTGTCAAGCCCATATTATGCAAAGAGCAGCCGGCAAGCACTCTCAAGCTACAGCGAGGAACATACGCTTCCCACGAACGGTGTACTCATCCTCTGGTTGAATGGCCCCGACCTCCAATCTCGATCATGAATAATATTACTTACATGTCCCCCCCCGTCCCGCCGCTGAGACCATGGAATATGGGGCAACGGAGGACAGCAGAAAACCTGAGGAGTTTTCGATCCGATCGAAAGGTCGGAAGTGGTGGATTTGGAGAAGTGTGGACCTATATCGAGAACAGACCGAAACGAAACGAAGAAAATGTTATCGCGGTGAAATTCGTCAAGTTTAGCCGCGCCGCACGCCAAGAGGCGAAGGCCCTGAGACATGCCAATAAAATAAATCGACGCGACGAAGAGCGGCATGCACTGGTACTCGAATTCTTCGGGCATTGCACACATCAACCGCACCCTGACACGAGGAATCCCCCATCGAGTGTTATAGTCACAGAATATTGCAACCTTGGGAGTTGTGCTGATTGGCTGGATGTGCAGTGCCGATCAAAGGGATTAGCTATCCCGGAATTCGAACTCATGTTTTTCGTTTACCATGTAACCTCAGCTCTTGCATGGCTCCACGAAGGCGATCGCGGCGATCATGGGAGGGAAACTGAATGGAAGCCTATGGTGCATTGCGACATCAAACCAGGCAATATACTGATCAGACGCGATAGTCGGAGTCCTCTAGGCAAAAGTTTCGTCTTGGCAGACTTTGGATTAGCAACGTTTTTGGCTGAAGGAGAATCCACTGTCAGGAGCGGGGGCACCGATCGTTATATGGCTCCAGAGATGGTCGACTATGCCGAAAACGGGTCACGGACCATACGCAATTCACTATTATCAGATGTGTGGGCAGTCGGAGCGTGCCTACAAGAGCTCGCTAGAAGAGAGACGCCGTACAGAACGAATCATCTCACAGATGAGCAGCTGGCGGATCGAACGCAGATTCGACGACATGCTGATAGGGTTGGCGGAATTTTAAGACTAGATCAGGATCCAATCGGGAACGGACAACCTCTGGACCCATCCCAGCCCAACATCGACGTCTGGTTTCGCCGGTACGGGTGTCGCTTATTTGCGTACTCGAACAGGCTGGAAATAGTCAAGAACCTTTGTCTCCAGCCAAATGTCGTACTTCGAGGCAGTGCAAGGAACGTCCGAGACTTCGCCGGCCGTGTGGTCAAGGGTTCGCAAGCGCACTATCTCAAAGCAAAGGAGATGGGCGACGACTACTGGACTGTGGCTGAATTCAGCTGGACAATGAAGAAGGCTTGGTGGGTCCATGCTTACGCGCACAAACGAAAGCCCTGGACAAAGGCTGACGGATCCTTTTCTTCGGAATCCATGACATTTCTGAACTACTTGCGAAGGGAAGTTCACCAACGGCAGTTTTGTATCGACATGAGGCCGATAGATTTCGACAACCTTCGATCTCAATTTAGTAACGACGAGCATCAAGGAGTTCCCCTTCGTGATCCAATTGCAGAGAAAGCGCTATTGGCTCGAGCACAGGAGCTATTCAACGAACTCGTTCCCATGATCAAAAACGGAACCGACAATGATAAAAATACTCGATGGATGGAAATTATGCTTGAACTGTGTACTACAACTTTCCCAATTGTTGACTGGATTGAGACCACTCATGATGAGAATGGGAACCCACGTTGAAGGGTGTCTTGAGACAGAATTGGTTTTCCTAATATCGTTGTAAATCTTCTGAAAATTGGGTATCGTAACTCTATACAGGTGGAAGCCTCATGGATGATCGAGATATCAAAACAACCCCTTTCGTGCACAAGAGCCTAGTTGATGACACGAAGGGCTCGACCCTTACACACGTATATACTGATACCGGCAGTGTACGATACTGCTCCTGCATACAGACCTCCCTCTTTATGTTAATGGGCCCCTCTTTTGAATATAGTTGAAGTTAGCTCAATCAGACTGGTCGAATTTGAATTGGATCTCTATTGGTGCCGAGATATAGTCAGCTGGCGGCACCAGCATTGAATTGCCTATGATTGCCTTGTTCTTCCGAAACCCCTCGTCGCATCTCGTCGCATCTCGTCGCATCTCCTCGCGATGTCTTAAACAACTATCAAATTTGCGCTTGCGGGAGCAGGGCCCCAGCCATTCTAGCTGAATCTATCATCCGCGCCGTGCTGGACAAAATGGCCTTCCAATTTCGAAATCAGACTGGTTCCTCCGTTCCTAAAACACCCGCACCATGCCGTGCCAACTTTCTGGCACTGCCATGAATCCCAATTTTGCACTCCATGTGCATCATCACGTTTCCTAGCACGCTCAAGCATTCCAACCAGACCACTCAGGTTTTGGGGGCATCTCAGGGACAAGGATCCTCCCCTGGTCGTTCACCCATCCTCCCCCTTGGATGGCTTGTTGATAGATTGCCCCCAGCTTCTCTATGCCTCCGGCATTCGCGATCTCTTCTTCTGTGGGAGCCGCATATTGATTGAACGCAGCAGGGGTTCCATTCGGGTGGAAGACGTGAGTGATTTTGCCCGTCGCTGGATCAAGGTAGTAGGGCTGACCATTTTCCCATCTCACCGGTTGGCCGTGCCAAGTGTGGAGCTGGCCAGCTGCGTTGTATGTGGCGTTTGAATTCCGCTGGCCTCCCTGGAATTGTTCCGCCGTGGGTGTAGGTTGGGCGAGTGCGTTGGTATGATGGTTGATTATAGGCTGACCGAAGCCGCTGGGGGTTGGGCTAATCGCAGGTTGTGCGAAAGGAGCAGCTGGGCTAGGAACTGGTTGGCCGAAGGCATTTTGATTCGGATCTGCGGCTGGAGTCACGAATGGAGCGGGGAGTCCGAAACCGGTTGCGGGTGGTTGTGGTTGTGGTTGAGGTTGAGGTTGGAATTGTGATGGGGCGTTATCCATCGCCGTGTTTGCGAAAGGGCTAGACTGTTGTTGCTGTTGTTGCTGTTGACCGAAAGGCCCCTGTGGGAGTCCACCGGCATTTTGACCGAATGCAGGTTGCCCGAAAGAGTTCCCGGAGACTTGAGGCTGATTGAAACCGCCGGTTTGTCCTGCTGGTGCTTGTCCGAATGGGCTGGGATTCTGCTGACCGAAAGGACTAGGAGAAGGCTGCCCGAACGGTGTCGCCCCGGGAGTAGGCTGATTAGATGCTCCGAACTGGGATCGGCGACCTTTTGCGAAAGGTTGATCGGTGCTCGTGTTTTTGTTACAGATATCAATCCGGTTAGGGTGGACGTCTTTCCCACCAAGTACGTACTCTGCAGCCGCTTTCAAATTGCCCAAAATGTTTTGAACTTGTTCGTTAACGGCGGCAGCGAGCTGCTTCTCTTCGGCGTCCTGATGAATCAATTAGCACCTGCACATCTTCTACGAGAGAAATACCAACCCCTGCCTGTGGGTTCCCGGCTGCCTGAGCCATATAGAAGCGCACTCTTAGCTCTTCGGGACTCTGTTCGGCAGGCAACCCATCGATAAGTTGCCTGGTTGAGCTTTTCCCTTCGGGGTCGTAGCAAGAGCAGATCCACTCAGGACGATTTGATTTTAGATCATCTTGAATTGCATCCATAATGGTCCTGTGCATGATTCCTGGTTAGAATGCGGTGATGGTATCGAGGGTGATGGTTCGGATATACTGGAGCTCTTTGTTCGCTTGATAAGCCGCATGTCCCCTGCCTATAGATTTATTAGAGTTTCATTCAAGACAAAAAAGGCATATCTCTCATCTATGCGTGGGAATGCACGCCGAGCTCAATATTCGTGAAGACAGGAAATATGCATACCACTGGGACCCTGTCCACTTTGCCCACCTCGTCCACCTCGTCCGCCTCTTCCACCCCGTCCCCCTGAGGAAGGACCTTGGCCATAACCTTGGTTTTGATTCGAGCCTCCTTGACCTACGGGATGCTCAAACCTACAATTATCTAGATATATTTGAGTACAAGTGTTTCGCTTTGAATGGGACTGGCAGTCTTACTCCCGTTCCTGCAATTGCCTTGGAGGAAGAACTTGCAGACAGCCATTGGGATTTGGGGCGACTGATGACCCTAGAGAGGAATTTGCACGTCGAAGCTTACACTGTCGGTTGATTGTGTCTAATCAAGTCTAAGGGATAACGCGTTGGAATACGTGAACTTGGTGATATCCAGGGAACCGGAAGTGATGGTTGTTGTTTGGTTCGGGTTGCAGTGTCGCGTCGCTCGTCCAAAGAGACGAACGTCTTATCGTAAAACGAAGGATATTAATAGAGAATGATGGTGGAAGAATCTAAAATTGAAAGAGTCAAAGTGGGGTGAAAGATGAAAGATATGGTGAATTTGGTTCAAGTCATTTGACTCAGACAACTGGTCGCAGTAAATGAATGACCTCAAGGCAGTCACCACCCAATCAAGTTAGCCCATTACCGTGCGGATTATAAATACACTATCTAATTGGTCAAATTATGCCTTAGTCAGAAGCACTATACCTAAAGTATACATATATAGTACAGTGATGGACAACATCCCAAGTTCCTACCAGGGCCCGACGATATTGACCACCACGATACGGACCCTATCGGCGCTGTTACCTTCTTCCAGATCTCTCAGAATGCCTAGGAACAACTGCAGAAGGCGTGACGGTGCCCCATTACAGGCAAGGAATGAAATCTAGCTTTCTGCATCCTTTGCGCTACCCTCCATCGCTCGCGACGGATTCATGCACCCCTTCTCCATCCTGACCTTGGGGATCTTTGTCGCCGGATACATTACCGCCCGCTGGGACCTTGTAACTCGCCTGTATGAGCTTGCTATCTTTGCCTGGGATCACGGTGTTATTGTGAGATCAGAGACCACCCTTCTGTCGTGTCTGGTGAAGCTAACTGCAACGATAGACACGTGCAGCTAAAGGATTCACGGCCCTCTCGATCATCTTCCTCGTCATAGTCATCCCGGTCAATCGGATCGCAGCTCGAGAAAGCGAACTGGTACTTCCCACACCTCCAAGTGATCGATTCCTACTGACATATCCAGCAACCGCGAATCGGTGGCCGAGGTATTTCAGCTCGCGAGCAGCTTCAGCGGCGCGGCTCGTTCTAAGCATTCGGGGCCCGGCATGTCGATACAATCATGAGCAATGGGTTGATGCGGGTGTTTTGGCCTTCGGATGCACCCTCCGGGGTGAACCCGGGGGTATTGGTCGGATTTCGCAATTCGGAACTGGACTGTATTGTGGTAGCAATTCTGCAGGACGTTGAGGTACAAACTCCATCATTGGAAAGGTGCTAGATTGCTAAGATATTGCAGATCAAGAGCGTGGACATCGCCTTGAAGCTCGGCATCTTGTTCCGTAATAGCGAGTTTCCCATCGACCAGCTGTTTGAGCGTTGCGGAGGATCTCCTTTGCAGGTTTTGGGAGTCCTGAATACAACCAAGGAAACGTATGCTTTCGATCCGCACACTATAGTCGCCAATACCGCAGCCAAGTCTCATTTTCCAGCAATTACCTGTCCGGGGCTGTCGAACTTCACGCTCCAGGTGATCGTATTCGACCGTCCACATCCCAGGCGCATGCAGTATCTTTCGTTGTCGCCAATATCCTTGGAACTTGGTGATGACAATGAGAAAGCGAGCAGCGAACCAGCACTATTCGATCCAATCAACGCAAAAGAGGAGGCTGAGTGGGAACGGAAGGCAACGCTAGTGGAGAAATTGAAGCTCCATACCATCATCTCTCACCCGAGCACGCAGCAGGAAAAGTCTTTGCCAACGATCGTTGAGCAGATCAACTGCTCATATGAGATTTCGGCTTTGCTGCAGGGAAATATCCACCTAGTTGGAAGGACTCGAAGCAAACGCTCCTTGAGTGTCGGCGAGAGGGTTGTTGAGTCAGCGACAAATCTTTGGGACTCGATTCTACAGGTTCTCTACAACGTCTTCACAGCATACATTGTTCCTATCTGTCTCCGCCTCCTGGTTCTGGTGTTTATGGGCCATCGGATTGCAGGCGAGGTTACTCTCCTACTACTGGAGTGGAGACCGCTTGCGAATTCCCTTGCTCTCAAAGATGTTTCAGCCACGGCCCAGCAGGTCGATATTCGATTGCAGCAGTTCTGCTATTGGCCCGACCAATACATGACGCTTCAAGCCCGAAAGCAGAGCTGGAAGAGCATCACGACGAGCCATCCGGAATACATTCGGTTCTATAACAGCCTTTGGCTGGTTGCCAATGATGTGATCATCGGCATGGCCCTCGGAAGTTACATTATCGAAAACGCAGATTTTGTTGCGGCTCAGCTTGATTATGTCCTGATGACATGGACAATCACCGGGCTCCAGGGCATGATTGTATGGCTGATGGGATGG
This sequence comes from Eremomyces bilateralis CBS 781.70, assembly GCF_010015585.1. Classification (NCBI taxonomy): domain Eukaryota; kingdom Fungi; phylum Ascomycota; class Dothideomycetes; order Eremomycetales; family Eremomycetaceae; genus Eremomyces; species Eremomyces bilateralis. Next base: position 335,507 of record NW_022985083.1, read on the forward strand.
CCTGCTGGGTTGAAGCTTAACACGGAGCTTGCTACTTTCCTTGGAGATCTCTTCCTCTGGGTAATCGACTACTGGGCCGGCTATATGTCTCTCCTGCGGCCATATCTCCCGAACATCATCTCCTTCATCGGCTTGTCTTCATTCGCAGGCGCGACCATGCCCATAAGTCTCTTCTCCGATCTCCTATCTATCCTCACTCTCCACATCTACTGTTTTTACGTCGCCAGCGCCAAGATCTACAACTGGCAGCTCACCATCTTATCCTCCCTCTTCCACCTCTTCCGCGGCAAGAAAAATAACGTCCTCCGCAATCGGATCGACTCCTGCGATTACGATCTGGACCAGCTTCTCCTCGGAACTATATTGTTCGCGATTCTTGCATTTTTGCTTCCGACCGTCATGGTCTACTACGCAACGTTTGCAGGGGCAAGGATGGGCATCATATCACTAAAAGCGCTCCTTGAAATGGGCCTTGCTTGCCTTAACCACTTCCCTCTCTTCGCGCTCATGTTGCGGATCAAGGACTCGCAGCGCCTTCCAGGTATGTCTAATCCTATTTATCCCGTGAGCTTTACTCTTGGCTAACGTTTCACCAGGCGGAATCCGCTTCCGTAACCTCCCAAATCCACGAACTGAACCTACCGCTCACATTTATCTAAACCCCGTCCCTCTGCCCATCCACCTATGTTTCCATTCCTACCTTTACCTCTATTCCCGATTACGAGCGCACTACGCTTCGTTCTCGGTGTTTTTCTGTCTATTAACTGGTCAATTCGTCCCTCCAATCGCCCGGAAAGATTTGTATGGCCTGCAGTATGGCATGCTTCCCAAGATTCGGGTTAGCGTAGGCGATCTGTGGAGGAGGTTCCGGTTCGATGAGTTGGGGAAGGGCAAAGGTAGCGGACTGGGTTCGAAGGTGACTCCTCGCGGCTTAAGGCCCCCAACACCGCGCGAGGGGATCGCTGGGTCTAATGGTTCGGTCAGGACGAACGGGATACCCAGAAGGTCTCATTGAGTGTATACGTACTCTATGAATGAATGTAGAGCTGTGATTTTCCATGTCATACCTTGGGACGCTCTATGCCACGTCTCAATGATGTAATTGGATCGATATTTTCCAAGTGATAGGTATTTACAAAATATTTCTCTATCCCGTTGCTTAATAGAGATGCTAGACAGCTCTATTCCGACATCGGCGTTCACAATATTGTTGATGATATCTGCTGCTGGTTCTTGTCGTCCAAAGGACGACCCACAGTTGATTTATCCATCGCATCTCCAGGATCTCTTCCATCTCCATTTCACGGCAATCTGAACCTTTGCCAGCCAGCGACTCCTTGTCCTCGACAATTGGATTCCAATGATCTTCAAGCTACTGATTCGTCATAATGATAGCTTCCATGTAAATCCTGCTAACCGGTTGAAATTGCCGGCAGTACCCTAACAAGCATTATTGATTGGAGAGAAGCTCCGCGCTTTGTGTCCCGAAGCAGAGGGCAGCATTGATTTTTATTGTTTCCGAACTTCTCGCCATTCCTCTTCAAGCCGCATATGAAATTCATCTACTTTTTGTCTAAGTTCTCAATGCGCTCGCATCAGTCTGCCCAAAGTCCCCAATCGGGTGCAGCGGGCCATTATTCCTACCGAGGACTATTTCCCTCCAGGTTGCAAAAGGGATCGCCATGGTAGGTATTATGTGTGATGTGTCCAGTTTAGCCTTTATGTGCCCCAGAGTCTGGCTCTGTTCGAGACTTCGTACTTCGTAGCCGAAATCCCCAGGATTTAGAGCTTGTATTCTCCAAGTTGGAGGTTAAGGAGGGACCGGGATTCCCCATGCTCTTGAGTCAAGCATTGTAGGTATCGCGGTCTTTCCCCACAGGTGTAATACATAAGACAGCAGAAGGAACAGAAAATCGGCAGATGAGATCCCTGGACATCGGTGGTCCATATCTGGTCTAATGTCCACCTTTGGAATCATCGCGATGGCTGGAGTAGTCTTTAACATTACGCACACGAAGTCGACGCAATGGGAGACGTTGAGAAGCCGGCCGATATCACGCAGGTTGTGTCTAAGGAGACAGTCTCTTCCGGGGAGCAACCGTTCATTGATCCAGCCGCAGAGAGGAGATTACTATGGAAGCTCGACTATCGGATAGTTCCCATCCTCTGGCTGCTCTTCTTGTTGGCATTCCTTGATAGGTCGAACATCGGTATGTGTCGTCCCCGAGAGTTTCAACCATCACTAATGGGCTTGGATAGGGAATGCGAAGATCCAAGGGCTTACCAAGGACTTGAATATGAAAGGAAATGACTATAACATTGCTCTGTTCATCTTCTTTCCTCCGTATATCATCTTCGAAGGTCGATCAACTTGCTTCCCCCCAGAGGATGTAGCTTACAGCCTCTAGTGCCGGCCAATCTTGTGCTCCGCAAAATGGCACCCTCGACATGGCTCAGCGCGATCATGGTCGGATGGGGTGGGTTATCATTGCTTGACTTACGATTGGCTTGTAGCTGACGCCTTTTTAGGTATTTGCACGGTGGGACAAGGACTCGTCAACAACCTTGCCGGGCTTGCTAGCTTGCGCTTTTTGATCGGCATTTTCGAAGCTGGTCTCTTTCCAGGTATGGCTGGAATCTTCAAGCACGGCCTGAAAGATATTAACAATTGACAGGTTGTATATACCTGATATCGATGTATTATAAACGATACGAGACCCAGTGGCGCTTTTCAGTCTTCTTCAGTGCTGGTATAATTGCGCCCGCGTTTGGTGGTGTAAGGCCTGCCGTTTCAGTGAATTCAGAACTCATTGTTAACTAACTAACTACCGATTAGTTATTCGCATACGCTATTGCCAAAATGGAGGGATTGGGTGGCTACAGTGGCTGGCGATGGGTACCACTCCCGAACCATCGCAACCAACGTGGACGCTAACATCCCTTATAGATATTCATTATAGAAGGCCTGATCACGATTATCATTGGCGTCGCTTCCAAATGGCTCATCGTTGACTGGCCCGAGAAGGCGACGTTCCTCACCGAGGAGGAGCGCCGGATCCTGCTCGCGCGAATCCAAGCCGACACTGGCGACGCCAGAATGGACCGCCTCGACCGTCGTTCCGCCAAGCGCATCTTCACCGACTGGAAGATCTATTGCGGGATCCTCATGTACATCACCGTCGTCAACACGAGCTACTCCACCGCCTTCTTCACACCGTCCATCATCAAGGACATGGGATACACGTCCTCGGCGGCTCAAATTCGATCCATCCCTCCGTGGATCGTGGCGTTCGTCGTGTCGTTGGGCACCGCGCTGGTCACTGACCGACTCCGCCATCGATATTCATTCACGATCTTTGGCCTCATGCTTTGCATTATCGGCTACGGCATCCTGCTTGTCCCTTACGGCTCCACTTCTGTCGGTGTTAAATACACGGCGCTGTTCTTCGTCATTACCGGCTGCATGACCGCTCAGCCTATCATTGTCGCATGGCTTTCCAATTGTGCGTCGGGGCATTATAAGAGGGCAGTCACAAGCGCGGCGGTGGTGGGCTTCGGCAACTGTGGTGGTCTCATTGCGAGCAATGTGTTCTTTGAAAAAGAAGCGCCGGCATATCGGACGGGATATAGGGTTAATACGACTCTCATATGTCTGTGTCTGGTGTTCTGCACGGCCATGTTCATTGGCGTCCGGTGGGAGAACAGGAAGCGGGATCGGGGGGAGAGAGACTATCGGTTGCAGAAAGAGGACGCAGACAACCTTGGAGACGACCATCCTAGCTGGCGGCTCTCGCATTAAGCACCTTCGACCCCAAAGGCATCAATGGTCACTGAAGTTGGGTGGATTAGCAACGTTATATCGCTTGTGTATATAGCTCGAGTTTCTCACAGCGACAAATCAACCACAAGGAGCTTTTATAATGCTTAAGAGTATCAGTCTATAATCCATGCCCATCAGTCCGCAGTTATAATATAGCAGCGGGCAACAATCCCGCCAACACCAACAAGCCCGACAACACGCCCGCTCTGCTTGCTCCACCCGTCTGCTGCGGCGATGCTGCGCTTCCCAACCCAGTCTGCGAAGGTGCCGTCGGCTTCGGAGAGCTCCCCGTGGCGGCTCCCGACGTGCTCGCCGCCGGACCACTTTCCGTCGCCCCCGTCGCGCTCGCCAGCTTCTCCAACCCCTCCGTGATGGTGACCGGCAGGAAGGTAACCTCCGACGGCTTCATCAAGGTCTCCATCGACCCGGCGTCCGACTCCGAATAGTCGCTGAGAAGGGAAGTCTCGGCGCCAAGTTCGCTGGCGATGCCCACGGTGCCGGTGCACGTCGCGCCGGTCACAGTGTCCGCGACGCATTGCCACGAGCCGGTCATTGAATCCTCCGCGTATGACACGCTCATAGCGTAGGTGGAGCCGATGTGGGTGAAGGTGGCGGTGCCGGGGATGCCGCAGTCGTCGTCGTTGACCTCGGCGTCGCACGCGATGGCGTAGGTGGTGGCGGTGGAGTCGGCGGCGACGACGGAGGCGGCGAGGGGTTGAGAGTCGGCGTTGACGAGGAAGAGGGAGACAATGGAGGAGGATTGGGCGAGGGCGGAGGCGCCGAAGAGGAGGATGTGGAAGATACGGGCCATTGTTGGTTGAGGTGCTTGTGGTAGATATACAGGCGTTGGTGAAGTTGGACCTGACTTGGACGCGAGTGGGGGAATTTATTCAGGATTGACTTGACTTTTGTGTACAGCGGCTCCCATGCTCTTTAATTTAAAGGCCGTCTTCCATCTCGTCATGGCCTGTTTCGTGCTTAGCGTTATCATGACAGAAAAGTATGGAGGCGGAAGCCCAGAATATAGGGTTTGGTTGAGGAAAGGGGGCGGTTTTAACAAGTATGAGCTCTAATTAACCGCAAAAGGCCTACATAGTAAAGTAACAACAGCCAATGGCAGTCTGTGCTATGCCACTCCTTAAACTGCTAATGGTCCGACCGCCAGGGCTAGATTCTTTCGACCGGAGTTAAAACTAATTCCGGATTCTCAGGATGGGCTAGTGTTGGCACTTAGCAGCGACGGATTTTTGGACAACATCACGGATCCATTGCAAACTTACAACCGGGGGCACGCGAGACCGACTCGAACTCAAAAGTCAAAACAGAGCCGGGACGATATTGAATATGGAATATCTACCGCTTCCGCCTCTTAATCTAATGAGTGGGAAGGAAGGGTATTCAATTTCGTTCTCCCCGAAGAGGACCTTTGATAGTTGATTCCTTGACCCTCCACAGATCTGAATAATAAACCATAACGGAGTACGGAATAGTATTGGGAGGTTTTGAGGTTGAACGACATGGAGAAACGAGAAACCGACAATGATTCTGCCGTAGAAAATAACCATTGTGGGTACGGAGTACCGCTGTCTAGATACCACCACCATCTGCTCCTCCTCCTATCATATCAAGTCGCCTTCTCTCCATTTTCCAGCCAACCTGAAACCCAAAGGACCCAGACCAGACATCACCACGATCCGCCGTCATCGAGACCTCGACGCAACCCAGCCGATCGGGGTTCACAAAAAACCGCCCATAAAAAACGCCGTAAACGCATGCTCGATCCAATCCCGAGTGAACAATATCGTAGCACGTCCACCACCAACGCACGAAACCAGGGAATTAATATGTGCCGTGTGCCTCATTCCTCATCCCTCCCGCCCCATCCCTTTCGCGTCTCGCTCCCTCGCTCATGAATAAAACTGCCCCTTCTGAAAGCTCTCCACCCCAATATCCCCCATCTTCCCCGCCGGCACCGGCCCCGCCGCCGTCTCCTCCGCCCCCTTCCCCGTCATCATCGCCGCCATCTCCCCTTCGCTCCCCGTCATCGTCTGCAGCCGACTCCCCGCGGGACTCCCCGGCCCCATTGTCAACTCCCTCGGCTTCTCTCGCCGCTGAATCGCCTCCAGGTACGGCGCCGGCAGATACCCCATGCGGCCGTCCCGCGCCCGGCACCGCCACCACTCGCTCGCCTGGCCCAGCGGATCCGTCTTGCTCAGCACGGCGACGAGGTCGTTCTTCCGGACTGCGAGGTCCACCCCCGCGACGCTCTGCGCGTTCGCCTCGGGTGTGAAGTCGTACAGCACGCGGCAGAACTCGAGCTTGCTGGGGTCGAGCACGGGGACGCCCTGCTCGTTCACGACCATGGCGCCGTCGACGCCGCCGGCGGCCTCGAGGCGGCGGCGCTCGGCTTCCTCGTGGCCGCGCGCGAGGGCGCGGATGAGCTTGCCGATGAGGTAGGGGAGGCCGAAGGCGGCGAGGGCGAAGAAGATGAGGGGTTTTTTGGAGGGTTTGGAAGGGGCGGGGGAGCCATCGGGGAGGGTTGCGGCGCCGGAGAAGGCGGCAAAGGAGGCGGGGGTGAGGTCGGAGGGGGAGGCGGGGGGAGGGCGGCCGGTGAGGCGGGCGAAGAGGGTGCGGATCCAGCGCATGACGGTGAAGATTCCGAGGACGGAGCCAAGGGTTTGGCGGAGGTTGCCGAACTGTTCGGCGACGGAGACCATAGCTAGCAGGTATTAGAAGATTGCGAAGAGGTGAAGAGGACAGAATACTTACCAAAGAAACTCGAATGCGTCGCCATGTACGTGCTCTCCAACATCTGCGCGAAACCCCCGAACGCCCCCACAATACTCTCAATCAACTGAAACGTCGCCTGCGTGCTCTGCGAGAAGCTCTGCGTCAGCGACGGATTATTCGGATCCATCTGCCCGTTCATCCCGTTCATGCCGTACATGCCCCCCATCCCCCCCATGCCCCCCATGCCGCCCATCCCGCCGTACATGCCGCCCCCCATGCCGCCGTAGCCACCGCCGTAGCCGCCGCCGTATCCGCCCATACCACCGCCGTACATGCTCGTGCCGAGGCGGTTGTAGGGGGAGGAGTAGGAGCTCATGCCGCCGTAGCCGCCGGCGCCGTAGGGGGAGGAGTTATAGGGGGAGCGGTTGATGCCGGAGTAGTTGGAAGCGGTTTGGTTGACGACGGAGGAGAGGGTGGAGGGGCGGGCGGGAAGAGCGGGAGTGGATGCGGAGGTGGGCGTCGCGGCTGTTGTTGTTGAGGGTGTTGCAGTTGTTGTGGGCATTGCTGTATGTGCGTTAGTATTGTTTTCATTGTTGATGACCCATCGTTTCAATGGAAAACGATGACTGTAAGGCACATCGTCTCCGCATCACCCATCAAATAAAGAAATAAACTACCTACCCGTCGAAACTCCTCCTGCGCCCGCGCGTTCCCACGGTTTTGGTGGCGACGCCATCTTCTCGATCCCGTCCTCGAACCAAGTTTCGTCACTGTCCAACCCTTGGCCGAAAAACGCGAACCGTCAAAAGTGTATCAACGACCGTCGTCGGATTAGGAATGCAGTCGAGATCTTGCGGGCAGGAACGCGATGTAAAAGTCTGGACTCTGGACGTAGACCACCAAGTGCTCGAAGGCGGGGAAATCCGACGCTCGTGATCGTGCTGCAGGAATCCCGTGGGCCGGTCGGTACGAGGGATCTGAGGCCGTCGAGTGGCGAAGTGCGTGCGGTTCACTGGTGTCAGTCGGTCGGTTCAGCCACCTCACGAACAGCGCAGTTTGAGAAAGTTGAGGGAAGTGAGTGGTAAAGGAGAGAAACAGAAGAATCGAACGGTGGATGAATTCTTTCGGATGTGAAGGAGGGCGACGGGCCGAGCGTTGATGAGTCGTGGAGGCAGAAATCTTTGGGTGTCACATTGGCATCTGGGACGCTTGAGCAGGCAGTTGAGCGCGGTTCGGCCGATGGAGCGGCTGGTCGGGATCGCTCTGGGGACTGGTGCGGGCGTGTGAAGGCGGTTCAACCCCGGCTTACCTCGGCATGAGAGTGGAAGTGGGTTGGGATGGGGAGATGTGGTCTTCGGCGAAGGGGCGGAGAGGTAGGGGAGGAGGGCGTAGATGAAGTTTGATTGCTAATTCATTGTTCCATGGGTTGGAGATAGAGAATGTCATTGGGGGGGGATTTCTATACGTCGGTCGCAAATTGAATGGAGAGGAAAGAGATCAATTCACGATACAAAGGAACAGTCAGTGAATTGGAAAATAAGGCACCAATGGATTTGGGGGGTAGTGCCTGAGGCATTAACATGTGTCACAACCAACATTTGCTCGTGCTTGCTTGGTGGGAGAGGCAAATGACATCAGATATGGCGAACACCACAAGCACTTTCAATACGATAAGCATCACATGGTTAATAAAAAGAAGGTGAAGCAGGTTAGAAATGTCACGTTCACATCACAGCACAATAATGCAAGCCAAAAAGAACTCATTTCAACTAACCACCACATCCTGCACCACTGCAAAACATTAGGATATGTACAGGAACATCATCGATCCATCCAATCCAGTCTCGGGAACATCCTCCTGCCAAACCAGATCGACCTAGATGTCAAAAGAAGATCGAGAGCTCCACCCAAACGGCTTCCTGTCCCCATCTTCATAGATCAAATAGATGGTATCAAGATCAGAATGGAAGTGCAACCGTTTCGTATCCCTCCCCTTTCGTCCTCAAGGCCGGATATTCACAGAGGCCAAGAAGGGGAGGGGGAGGGGACAACACACTACGCTGAAGAACAATCGATTGGAAAACACCTTCACCGTTCATCCTGCTCAGGTGAACAGGTTGAAGACGGACGTCTCGTCAGACTCTTCGCAGTACTTGCCGACTTCGGAGCTGCTCAACGACCCGGGGTAGGAGAAGTCGCTGACCTCCTTGATGGTGATGTTGTCATCGTCGTAGACGACAACATAGGTCACGGCGCCAGAGGTCGGGCGCTCAAAGTAGTCTGAGTTGCCACCGCTCTTGAACCCATGGAGGGTGCTCTTGCAGCGGTTGTTGCCCGAGTCAAGGACCTCCGCAACGTCGAACTCACCGCATTTGGGCCAGCATGAGCAGCCGTTGTATTGCGCGGTACGGGAGATCTTGGCGTTCAAGTGCCAGTAAGCGGGCATGTTCATGTTGAAGCCGGAGGAGCCGTCATCGGGCATGTCGAATTCCGCGACGAAAATCTTGCTGGCTCCACCCCAGCCGTGGTAAGCAACGGTGCCTTCTCGCACGAACCCGCAGTCGCCATTGCATTCCTTGTCTGACATGAGGACGACCTCCTGGTTGGACTTGAGGGCCTTGGTCAAGGTCTGGGAATCGGACGAGCCGCCAGTGGCATCGGAGTTGGCATAGGATAGAGAGTTTCCGAAGACGGTGTCGAAGACGCCGGATCCTTGGCCTCCCATGTTGTTGAGGAAGGTAATTCCCTCAGATTGGCCATCATCCATGTTGAAGTACGCAACACGCTCGAAATCACCCCCGCTGGAGGGAGTGTAAGGCTTCTTGACCTGCGGGACCTTGGAGAGGGTAGGGACCTTGGTGCCAGCCGGAGCGACGTTCGCATCGGCGGCTGGGGCGGCTGGAGCGGGGGTCGGGGCCGCAGCCGCTCCACCGTCGTACTCGTTGATCCAAGAGACGGCTTGACCGTCGATGGTTGCAACAACCACATCACCAACGGCGCGCTTCTCCGCCGCCTCCTCCGCCGCGGCGCGGGCGGCGTTGCGCTTATGGAAGCGCTGGTGTCCACGGTGGTGGGCAGCGGCAGTATCAACCGCATCACGCTTGGTCTTGGCGCCACCGGGTAGGTAGACGGCGAAGTTCTTAAGCGTCAAGGGTCCACGGAAGACGGCAGCCAGCTCCTCGTCGAAGGGGGCCAGAGGTCCGGAGAAAGCCTTGTCGTTCTTCTCGCAGTTGCCGGAACTATCCATGCCGACGACATCCGGGTAGGAGCCGCTGGTGCCAACGCCGGAGTACTTGATGCTCTTGACAGCCTGGCAGTAGAAGTTTCCAAGGATGTTCTCCGATCCTTTGTCGCAGAAGTCGGCGGAGACGGTGCTAACGGTCGCGACCGTCGCCACGAGGGCGGCAGCGAAGTGTGAACGCATCGTGTGAGAGGTTCGAAACTGTTATAGCTTCGCTAGGTTTGATGTCGAATGCTGGTGAGCGTAATGTGAGCCAACGGTCGACGCGGCGAAAAGGGGCACGAGCAAGACTCGAGGGATTCGTACTCGGTGCTCGAAGTCGATTCGGCTGCAGTTAGACTTCAGTCCTGAACAGTAGGTCGAAATACGTTCGTGGGTTGGATGTAAGGGAGATTCGGTGGATTGGAGTGGTGCTCAAGTGACAATATGGGTTGTACAATGGGCAAAGTGGCGAAGGATTGAAGCGACTGTGCAGCGGTGAACTCGATCAGCGAGGGTAGCAAGCAATATATAGCGAATGGAATAAATGAGTGACTGGGCTGTAAAAGCTCGCAATGGGACTGGGCGAAAGACTCGAAGTTTTTTCACATTCGCTGGGAAGGAGATGAAGGCGAGGGAGATGATGGGATGATAATAGAAGAAAGAGGAAGAGAGAAGGCAAAGCGGGAGGGAAAGGAGTGGCAATGGGGAACGGCAGGCACGAACCAGCCTGGAGTGCTCTGAACAAACCCCCCAGAATAACTAGGACGCCAGGAACAGGAGGAGCAAGCCAACAACAGGAAAAGCGACAGGCACAATTGCCCGAGAAGCACAGCATTCCTGCGCATTCCTGCTGGGGCCCACGAATCCGTCAATCCGGCGGATCCACTTTGGCAGGAACAATCCACCCTGCAGGGTCTTCAGGCAAATCAGAAGCGTCTCTGGTTCCGGGTACCTGACGCTTGGCCCGATCAGCACTAGCCTCGAGCTTGGCCAATTTCCTGGGAGCCGCCCCCTCCTCGTTAGCTTCTCCACGGGCAGCCAACCATCCAATCATTCCAATGGTCCTACCGTTCCCAGGGCGTTTCATCTGCCTCCCACCGCAGCGACCACCGCTTTTTCTTAGAACCAGAACCGGATTTGGCTCTCACAAATTGTTGGACAGACGGGATCATATTGTTCTCATTCCCGTGACCCCCGATATCCATTGTCTTTGCATCCTGTAGCGCTGTCCAGAACCCGGGAATTAGGTGAATGTCGAATGACGTGGTTGAGCAGACAGGTCACAGCATCTGCGCGAAATCGTGATGCATTGTATCGTGGCTGACTCCAAATTATCCCAAGGCCTCTGGGCTCTGCCAGATAAGGTGAGCGTCCAACCCCAGATTATTGCGTGGTCATTTCGCCTCTCCCGTAGTCCGTCCAGTCCGTGGCGGCCAAGTGGACCATGCCAGTTCATGCCATGTTGTCCTCCTCGCAACGCACGCTTGTTTCTGACTTCTGGCCATCTTTGGTACGGCTAAAACGGTCTGGGAAATTCCCTAATAGCGCAAATGCGTGTTTGGATCATTCGTGGACGCATCAAGCATGGAGATTGGAGAGCCGAGAATTTGGCTCAGTCCCATGAAGTCGCTCTGGTGCACTTGAATCACGCTTCATCCATTGGCTCACCATCAGATACGTACCACCTTTGGGCACGCATAAATTGACCCTGATGGCAAACTTGTCATCCATATCGTGGGGTAAGAAGAATGGGTCAATTGGAATTATTTACTTCTTGTTCCCAACTTCGCGTCTGGACTGCCATACTGCCACATGTACTCAACCGAAGTCGAGCGAGCGCTGTTGTCTCGGTGAGATTAAGAGCGTGCTGATCGACAATTTGCAACGCCCAAGTTCCTCGATCCACCGTCGGTCGGTTGCAGGGTTTCAGACACCATCACCGATTCGCTGGTCGGTCGCACGGTTCCAGAACTCACTTCTGCATCAGCACGATCTCCGGCCGGCTCCCCACAATGTCCAGCATCCGTCAATGAGATAAGCAGACCTCATGCAAGAATCTGATTGCTAAAGTGCATTATTTGACGCGATAACGCTAATCCGCCATCATATTTCTAAATCATGAACGTCATGTTTACAACCTCGAGATATTAAACTCATCGCGCGTGTAAAATAAACTGACCACGGTCATTCGGCGATTATTACCTATCATTGTGAACATCCCCGACTTACTGGCGGTGGGTATGCAGATGAAATGCTGATCTGCGCATCTCCAAAAACTAGAAGGGAGCAGCCGAAACTATTGAGTATTGGCAAGCCATCAATGACCTGTTAAGTCAATGTGATAACGGTATTGGATGGTAATAGGACACGATATTTCATACCCCAGGAGGATCGCCTTCCGTATGGAGTCACCTTCACTCTTGACTCTTCACTCACTCTTCAAGGACGACTGCAATCGACAGATGCAGGATTTTTGGATAAGGAGAACACGAGCTAGAGCGACTAGTTGCATAGCTGCGGGTCTCATATATTTGTATTTTGCACTTTGAAGTGTCCTAGACTCCTAGTGTTGCTCGGGAAAGGGGCATTCTGCAGACCCAGGAGAGATATCGGTAGGCATCGCGCAAAAACGTTGTGCTCCTAGAGTAGGTATGCATATCATGGCATGCCAGAGAGAGATACATCCGCCAAACTTTTCTAAAGGTAATAGACGAGATCAGACATTCAGCTCAGCCGTGGTGGCCTTCTCGAGGAATCCCTTGTAGTCCTTCAACCGCTGGTCCAACACCCCTCCTTCACCACAGAACCGCTCGACAATCTCGACGCTCCGCCCGGTATACAACCCCGATTCCAACATGGTATCCAGCTCCTCCCAGATCGGCTTGAAGAACTCTGTCGCCTTAATCCTCGCCACTAGGTCATTCGGCTTTCCCTCATCCTTCACCGCGCTGCCCGCCTGGTGCGATAGCACGCGGATCTCCTCATGCGCCTCCTGCCGCGACACGCCCTTCGCCACCAGCTTCATAATGATGCTCTCGGTGATCATGAACGGCAGCTCTTCCTGCACCCGCGCGTCGATCCGCTTCGGATAGACCACCAACCCGCTGCTCACGTTATCTAGGCCCATGAGGATCGCGTCCGCGAGAAGGAACATCTCGGGAATGTCCATGCGGCGGATCGCGCTGTCGTCCAGCGTGCGCTCCATCCACTGGTCCGCGAACGTGTTGGCGAAGTTGACCGGCTTCGACATCAGCTCGCGACTCAGGCTGCAGATCCGCTCCGAGCGCATCGGGTTGCGCTTGTACGCCATGGCCGAGGAGCCGATCTGGTCTTTCTCGAACGGCTCTTCGATCTCTTTCCAATTCGCGAGGTGGCGGATGTCCTGCGCGATCTTCTGCGCCGAGGAGGCGATTCCCGAGACGGCGTTGGAGATCACCAGGTCGACTTTGCGGGTGTAGGTTTGCGTCGAAATGTCGTAGCAGCTGGGGAACCCGGTCTTCTTGCAAAGCAGTTTGTTGAGCTCATCGCATTTCGCGCCGTCGCCTCCGAAAATTTCTAAAAATGAGGCGTGCGTTCCAGTGGTCCCTTGCGCACCTCGGAATTTGAGGGCATTCCGCTCATACTCGATGCGCTCGAGGTCCATCTGCAGGTTGTGCGCCCACTCCGCGGCGCGCTTGCCGACCGTGATCAACTGCGCGGGCTGCAGATGCGTATATGCCAGCGTGGGCAGATCCTTCCACTGCGTCGCGAACTTCGAGATGTTCCAGATGACCTTAGCGAGTTTCCGGAGTAGCAAATCCATCGCATCTTTCATGAGGATCAGCTCCGTGTTGTCCGTAACGTAGCAGCTCGTCGCCCCATAATGAATGATGCCCGCCGCCGCCGGCGCCACTTCGCCAAAGGCATGGACGTGAGCCATCACATCATGTCGTCTCCGCTTCTCCTCGACGCGGGCGACCTCGAAGTCCTCGTCCGTCACCTCTAGGTGGCTCCGCATCTGCTCCAACGCCTCCGACGTGATGGTGTCGATGCCCAACTCTTTCTCGGACTCAGCCAGAATCAGCCACAGCTTCCGCCACGTGGAGTGACGAGACCGTTGGCTGAACAGCTTGGACATCTCGGGGCTGCAGTACCGAGACGTCAGGGTGGTCTGGTAGGAGTCATATACCGAAGGGCCCCGGTTGGCCTTCATTTGCTCCAGCTGCTGCTGCAGCTCTTGGATTTGGAGCTCGAGCTCTTTTTGGTTGTCTGCCATCTTAAATTGATTGACTGAGAATATAATAAGCCACTGTTCTGAAGAGCGAAATCGGTGCAGCAGGGATACACACCTTAAGCGGAATTCTACGAAGAAAAGTGGAATACCAGACTCAAGATCTCAAGGTCAGAAATGAGAAATAGTCTCGTGAACGTTTCCTACCCCAGCAAAGATAATCGGCCTTTTATATGTTGAGACTTATACATAGAATCTGGAGCTACAGATATAAATATCGGATCGGGTAGTGGGATGATGTTCGGGCCTATCCGGGGGAAAAATTTCCAGACCATACGTCCGCCGATCCGTGACTGATATCCTTGGCGCAGCTTCCCAACTTTAATGATCGCGAGGACGGCAAGGTTTCTAGCGTTCTTATAATAGGATTGTCTTATGGTAGAGCTTAAATTGAGAAGCGTGGAATGTCTAACAATTTACAATTCACCACTGACCGAGTTTTGACTCGCTTGAAGTTTGGAGCGTTGTGTCAACCATCAACACAATTCCGACCCAAATTATCACATCAAGCCATTCTATTGCAACCGCAGAAAGCTATAAACCTGTTCTTCAGCTTAAATGGGTCAATTGCTATCTTAAGGGTTACAGTAAGCTCCTGGCTTTCTCAAGCATGACGTCCATTTGCCTGGCACCCGGTCGATATTGATGCCTTACATGTGAAGCCAGTTGGCCTTATCTCTAAGGCATCCACATTTGATGTATTCCGTATCGACACGGCCGCAAATGTTAGACATCAATCATCCAACGCGCAACGTCAGCTTCGACCACGAATTCGTTGAACTTCTAGTTGATACTTTGATTGCTTTCAATTTCTTCATCTGTAGCCTCGGAGCGTCCAAAATCCATGAGCCTCATGACCGTGTTCTGATCATTACGAAACGCGACAACGTGCTGTGATCATACTGCGACTCCCTGGGTAGTCCGTTGCGGAACCTTTTATTCACAATGGCGTCTTACGTTATGGATATGTTATATTCGTTGAGCAGTTGTATGGTGTGTTTCCCGGGCTCGCCGCAGTTGAAGATCAACAACAGAAGCTTTAAGATCCTCCGATTACTAGGCGAGGTAAGCAGCCCGTATCCGACCTGCCTGCGTTTCAAGATTGCTGACGTTGTCGGACGTGATTAGGGCGGATTCTCCTACGTATACCTCGTACAAGATACCGGCAACCAGAAACTGTTCGCGCTCAAGAAAATCCGATGCCCCTTCGGCGAAGAGTCCGTCAGCCGAGCACTGAAAGAAGTCGAGGCGTATGCGCTCTTTACTCCCCACCCGAACATCATCTACTCCATCGACCACACCGTCATTGCAGACAGGTCCGACCCCGGCGCAAAGACCGTGTATATATTACTTCCGTATTATCGAAGGGGGAATCTTCAGGACCTAATCAACGCGAACCTCGTCAACCATACCCGGTTTCCTGAGAAGCAGCTCATGGAGCTCTTCCTTGGCGTCTGCTATGCGCTCAAAACAATGCATCAATATCGAGTGCAAGGTGGCCCCGGCGGCCAGAAGAGCCAGGGCAAGGCAAGACGGGTAAGGGAGGAGGCAGCGCGGGCTGACGCAAGTGCGGCGGCAGATGCCAGGGGGAAGGGCAGGGCCGTGGACCGGGATGGGGACGACGATGACGTGGAGCAGCAGCCATTGATGGAGGACGAAGTCACGCGGAGCCAAGAGGGGGTCGCACCCGGAGAACAGAGGGCGTATGCACATAGGGACATCAAGCCAGGTACGAGTTCAATGCTGGTTGGGGTGGACAAAGCAACTAATTCCGCGACAGGCAACGTTATGATCGACGATGATGGCAAAACGCCTATCCTGATGGACCTAGGCTCACTCTCTCCTACCCCAACCTCCATTACCTCCCGCTCCCTTGCCATCGCCGTCCAAGACACCGCCGCCGAACACAGCACGATGCCTTACCGCGCTCCTGAGCTGTTCGACGTCAAGACCGGCAGCACCATTGATGCCAAAGTCGACATTTGGTCACTCGGGTGTACGTTATACGCCTGCCTTGTCGGCAAATCACCATTTGAGGCACGATCGGAGGAGACAGGGGGCAGCCTCAGCCTGTGTGTCTTGGGAGGCGACTGGAGATTTCCGGACGAAGGCCTTCAAAAAGGCAAGCAGAAGGCGGCCGCAGAAGAGTTGACGATCAGTGAACCGGTTAAAGAGGTTGTCCGACGGTGTTTGAAGGTCGAACCAAGCGAGCGGCCAGACATTGATGAGCTGATCACTTTGGTGGAGCATGTGATGGACGACTTGCCAGATGATAGGGGGGATTAATTGTCTCTTTGTTTCTCTATTGGGTTATATGGCATTATACCCTAATTTTGGCGTCTGGCGCAGTGAATAGTATCCGCCACAGCGCCGGAAAAGTTCATCTATTCAGTCGATCTTTCTTCTACTCCAGCTTCAGTTCTCTGAACCGTCTATCATGTTCCCCACCATCTCTCTCCAACCTTTCTCCAAGCCTCTCTGCTCTTGCGATCTTCCCTCTTCACGTCTTCCAATTGCTCCTCTAACCTCTCCACCATCCATGATAACCGCTTCTGAACTTCGTCGACAGGGGTGTCGCATCCTCTCATCCCTATGAACCTTCCGAACCTCCGTCGCTTCACCCAGACTCGTCGGCTCTCACGGAAACATTTTCCCTCGCCGAAGTACTCGTCGTAATATGACGCATCCCAATCCATGCTCTTGCCGTACGACGCCGTCGTCTCGTCTTGACAGCATTGGCTGTAATAGTGTGCTAGCTCATCTAATTGCGCTTCAGTGAGGAGGTTGAAGTGGAGGAGGGTGGCGGGGAACTCCGGCGCGCTTCGACCCGTGTGAAGGGAAAGGATGGGATGGATTTTGAGGCGGAGTTTGGCCAGCTTGCGCTGGAATTCGGGGTTAGTCCGTCCGGCGGACATTGACGGGATGTGAGGGATTTTATTGCTCATACTTTTGATTGCACGGCGATCAAGTTTGATGTTTCCGCGCAGCTTGTGGTGAAAAGGTTTGGATGGGTTCGATTGCGAAAGGGAGTCCATCTAAGATTTATATTTCCAAGTGGTTTTGTCCGCAATTTCTATCCTTCCACGAGATATTTTAAATTCACTTTGGGTCTCATTTAGCTAATTGTTCAATTTTAGGCAACTCTTTGTTTGTCCGTCTTATTATATTCGCTGCATGTCTGTCTATTATTGGTTCCGAACAAAGGATTAAACACACTAGTGACTGGTTCGGCGTTGAATACGAGTGATGCGTCTGAAGTGTTTGTTCATTATTACAGGACGAGCGAGGGATTAAGGTCTAGATGCTTCCTTTCCTCATTGACCAATGTCCGTGCCTTTCTTACTTTGACTATCAATGTCTATTGTCCGAGCATGGTCTTGTCCTTATAGATCCAGCGGGTTGCTTGATATGGTGGCGAATTTTGGACTCTAATGACTTAATCGACTGGTTAAAAGGTCCCCGTACATTTGGAGAACTTGCAATCAGCCGTTCCTGAGCAGCACAGAATCACCCTATCTTCATGGTATTCGCCAAAAACAGCATCGCTGAATCGCCTCGCTGGTTATGGTGCTGATCCGCTACCCAGCTTCTGTAAGTATTTTGTTTCACCAAAGCACATCAGAGACTTCTTCCACAGTGTCTGATATACCAGCTAAACGCGGTCAAGACGTGTTGAATGGGGTAACTGGAACGAAATGAAATCCTTCCAGGCCTTCTCTATCAGGGAGGCTGGGAGCACTCGAGTAACGGACTTCAAGCAACACCGAATTAAACTGGTGTCCAAGGTCCATAATGATGTTCGGTCGATGAATGGCTGAGTGCCACTGAATTTAGAAAACTTGGAAAACAGTCGGCTGCGCATTCTACATCGTAGTTCTTGACGGCTGAGACCCAAGACGCTGCAAAAGACGGAATGGCAAACGCAGCGGAATACTGGCCGAGTTCCATCGTGAGGAACACAGGCCGAATCCATGCCAGCGATTTGCCAAGGGTCCTGACCCAGCACGGGCGATCCTGTCCATGTTCTGGGCCGTGTTCAGTGCCGAGATGTTATCCGCTTGCACCGCTGAAAGCGACGTTGGAGCAGGCACCGGTGAAGGCAACTGGTCAACGACGTCCGGAGGGAGATTGTTTCTGTGCGCCCATGGCAGCTCTTATCATATATCTTTTTAGTGGTTCTTAACAAATTCCATTCATTGACGTAAGGTCATCGACGGGACCTTCGAGGTCGATCTGCAGGACAGTTCGACGATGCATAGAAAACCAGGTACGATCAGACTCTAAATATACGGATAACGATCGAGTGTGGTATAGCCATACCTAGTCAAAAGCATGAGTGACGGGAAACTTTGGTTGAAAGATCCTCTTGAGGGGCGTGGGACGCTCTATAAATATAAGACGTTAGACGGTTCATGCCGCGAGAAAGTATGTTTGTGCCGGGAGCTTATTGTTCTCCGTTTGACCCATGACGCCTCCTACAGACGTTAGATATGACTGGAATAAAGGGATCGTGACACGGGGAGTCATTGGCTACCGTTGAGATCATAATTGGTTCGTATTCTAAGCACAAGAACAAGAGAAGTGTCCTTCCGAAATCTCCCAGGTCCCAGCTAGAGGATATCATACAAACGTCTTCAACAGCCATGTCAGTCACAGCACCTCCTTCAATGATTCCACGGCCTCCATTTCCCGACCTGCACATCCCCCCGATCCGTAATACCCTCCACAAACATCGTAATCCCCACCCGCTCCTCCGGCCCCCCGCGTGTCTCCCTCTCTCCATCACCCCCCAACCGCTCCACCACCATCCACACCACCCCCTGCCGATACAAATCCGGCCATAGATCAAAATCTTCGCTGCGGACTCCCCGCTCCGAATCGCCGAACTCGCCGTTGTTCGTGCAGGCGAGCACGCGGGAATCGGGCTCGCGGCCAAGGGTGATGGAGAGGCGGATTAGGGGGCTTGGCGTTGGGCGCAGTTCGTAGAGTCGTGTTGGCTCGAGGGCGGGTATGCTCTTCATTGGGGATGGGGGGCCATCAATGCTTTCAGAGGCAATCGAATCGAATGGGTCGGCCTCTGAAAGGGATCCGGGTCGTTGAGACAGCGGGGGTGTACTTGGACCACTTGAACCCGATAAACGCAGGAACTTGGCTCCAATGCTGAGTCTCATGTAGCGGCGGGGGAGGATCGGACATGCGACTTTATTGACGGTACGCGAAGCTCCGACATTATTGAAACTCGCCGGATAGAGGCGAATAGGAAGACGACCAGCATTTTCTTGTGGTAGGAGCTGTAGAGATGTTTTGTGTGTACTATCGACACGGAGAGTGAAGGGTGCCAAAACACCTTGGTCGAATGTGCTGACAATAATCGTGTAGTCTTTGCATTCGAGGTCCTGGAACTCAGCCACGCAGCATCCTTTGGCATATTCGCCAGAGTCTGCGACGATATCTCGCCGACTAACCGACGTGAGTCTCTTTCCAGCGCTATGGAGCAGTTTGACGTTGATATGGGCGTTAGCGGGAGGAGTCTCGAGATACAGAACAAGAGAAGCGGAGGCTGGGGAGGGGTTTTCAGGGAAACTCAGACGATATTGGGGGTTGGTGGTAAACGACTGAAGATTCGCGTTTCCACCAGCACAAGGCTTCGACCACTCAGAAGAAACATTGCTGGTGTGTGCGTATTTGCTTACGGCGTGTCTAAGAGTGAGTGGGCTGTGGCTAAACGCGGACATAGAGAAGGAATGCTGCCTCGCCGCGAGATTTTGTTCAGAAACCACCACAGTGTACGCGGATTTCGAGTGGGAAGCAGGCAAGTCAAGCTTAAGGAGGCACTGTGGAGAATCCACATATTTTCCTCGAGCAAATGGCGAGGGTTCCCCACTGATATAGACGGGAGTTCCATCCTTGTCGTAGACGTAGATGTTGATGTGGCCGGACAGCTCGTGCTCGGTGGTGGACTCATCGAGTAGAAGATCGTCGTCGGATGATGTGAGCAAGTTCTGGAAGTATCGGCACAACAGAAGCCACACCGTTCCCCCCTCGCAGGTAAGCGAGAATTGCGGATTTTCGATGAAACTTACCGAAAAGCGGCATGGGCGATTATCGAGGTTCCATGAGAAGTGAATATCCTGGCGATGCTGGAACAGCCCGGGGTTCCAGTTGAGGTAGATGGATTCAAAGTGCTGAATAACCTCATTCAAGGTCATCCAAAATAGGCCAGGCGTGTCTTTGTAGCTGGCTAACGTGGAAGAGCCGGCCATGGGAGACGCATCTCCAGATGAAGACGCTTCCGCTGATGGCTGCTTGATTCGCGAACCTTTCCACGCTACGCCGTCGACCCAGGGGTTCTTAAGTAAGATGAATTTCTCACTGTCCTTTTCTTTCATGTCGAGGACAGCGTAATCATGCTGGCCGGCAAGGCCGAGTTCCCGCTCAACTCTGTGGTCCATCTTCCCTGTCCCCATGGTAACCAGGATATCACCATACTGAAAAGCATTGAACATTCGTTTCCACAGGGTGGCCGGAATGGTGTCGTCATCCTGAAGCCAAACCTGCTCCGGAATCCAACCAGTCATTATCCACAGATCGGTTCCGGAATTGCTGCCCGGAAAGTTGTATCCGCCCCTCAATTTGAGGTATGCCTTCTCCATAATCGCGGGCCATAGAAGGCTAGGGTTCTTGCGATCAATGACATGCAGTGTGCGGCTTGAATCTGAGACAGGTAGCCGGTCATCCACTTCACAACGTCGGTAGCCACCGTTGAAGTTGAGACGGATGACATATTTCCCGGATCCTGAAAGCGCAGGACGATCGTTCTTCTCGTCCCATGGATAGAAGAAATTCTTAAGAATCTGGCAAGTCAGCTTGGTGAAGAACATTTAGAGTTGAGAAAGGTATTACCTTTGCATGTCCGCGTTCTGCCCGGGAGGTTAAGGCGCATAAACTGGCCACGACTGAACAGTCTGACGCGGCGTCCTGGACCAGATCGATGGGCCGTGCATTCTGCATCGTGGGCCCTAAGTGGAGTCGATCTTTGAACATATAGGGAGGAGGTAAGGCATCATTGGCTCGGCGGAAACCGACGAAGAATTCGGTCTGATGGGGCGACAATTTCAGGTCGGGGACATCGCTAGTAATGTAAGTTAGCAATACATGACAAAGTCAAACATAGGACATACGTAAACTGCGTCTTCCCTCCCTCCAGGACAAACTCGCTTGCAGACGGTGGCTTCATCCATAGATGAAACTTAACCCCATTGAGTGCCCCAGCCTTTAAGACCAGCATCTGCTCCGCTTTCGATCGCTCTCTCGTTGATACCGGCTCTACGAGCTTCTTCGGCTTCTTCGCTTGGGCCTTCTGGTCAGCATCACCATCAGCGACACCAGACACTGATCCACTTGGAATTTTCTTGAGCTCTTCGGCTTGTCGCAGCATGCTTTTGCACTTGACCTTCAGCTGAGCCTTGTCGCCGGGGTCTGATGCAAGATCCATGTCTTTCATGATGACCTGGATCGCCGCGATGAGGTGTTTCAGAGCCTCGTCTTTGTTATTTGCAGACATAGTGTGCTGTTCAGGCACCTTTCAATCGTGTTAGTTCACCATAACAAAGGCATACAACGACCATTTTCTCCACCCTTGGAGACCAATGTAGAAAGCTATAGCTTACCTTCGAGGAGCTCGGGGCAGTGACCGGGGCATTGGAAGAAGGTGGGCCGGCCATTATTTGCTCGCAATTGAGGGCTGACTAGGAGAAAGCGAAATTCAGAAGAAATGCGAGCAACAGGAAGGGCTCGGGCGCATTGCGCCGACAACAATGGTAAAAGCTTAGAGGTGTAATAAAAGGAAGATGTAGGCAGGCGCTTGAACGGATTATCCGGAAGTGAAGTGAACGGAAACCAATTGTCAGTAAGTATCTAGTGTTACGATAAGCTAGACGGTAGGTAGGTGAATATAATTATTGTAATAATAGTTGTTGTAGCAGTGGAGGCATTGAAGCATCGCAGGAACCTGAAATGAACCTAAGTCGCCCTTGCCACATTAGGTAGCCAGGCCAAAATGAATGAATGCATGTGTGATTATTTCATGTGATTATTTGAACCTTGCACATACATCACATGAGGATATTGTGGTATCATTGTGGATAGAGTATGAAAGCTTAATGATACTATCATCTCTTAAGTGAGATCTTAAGTGAGATGGATGTTCGAAGTTGGAGGTCAGAGGTAGGAAAATATACTAGTCTCAAGATGGCTAGCGTGAGTATATCCATCGGATGAGATATCCCCAGCGTGTCCCAGCAAAGGCTCTGCCCATGCACTTTCTACTTTTGGCACCCAGCCACTCTGAGGGTGATGGGGTGAGCCATCAACATTCACACCTAATTACATGGACCAAATGCCACCCCGATTCCAACTCTATTTTCAATAACCATTGCGTGGGCATGGACCTGTCCACAAACTCGCAACGGTATCCCGCCGTCAGGTTTTTACCCTTCATATCCTCACTCCTTCCAGGCCCACGTGACAAGGCTCATCCTCTGTCAACGAGGTTCTCTCCCAACGTTATGCATTCCCATGAACGGTGCGAAGATAAAGAAGATTGCAGCAGCTTCACCACCGCCTCATGCCCATTCTGGGTGGCCCTTAACAGCGGCGTCCGGCCGGAGCTGTCCTTCGAGTTGACGTCAGCTTGGCCCGTCTCGAGCAGCAGTTTGACGATGGCCTCGTGCCCGTTCTCAGCGGCCCACGATAGCGGTGTCCAGCCGGACCAGTCCTTCGAGTCGACGTCGACTTGACCCGTCTCAAGCAGCAGCTTGATGATGGCCTCGTGCCCGTTCTTAGCGGCCCACCACAGCGGCGTCTGGCCGGAGCTGTCCCTCGAGTCAACGTCGACTTGACCCGTCTCGAGCAGCAGTTTGACGATGGCCTCGTGCCCATTCTCAGCGGCCCATGACAGTGACGTCTGGCCAGAGCGGTTCTCCGAGTCAATGTCGACTTGGCCCGTCTCGAGCAGCAGCTTG